>NW_026712328.1:24597308-24786667 GCF_030504385.1 Musca domestica | reverse complement strand
AATTATGATAACAAATTGATTTCGTACTTAAGAAGATGAGGAAGAAGAAATAGATGTGTACAGAGAGATGTCTATCATTACATCTAAATCAATGGACAAAAGTTTTAATAATATTTTCAAATTATTTGTTTTTTTTTTTATTGAAAATATTGATGTATTGCAGACGAAGTAGAATCCATTTTTGAAGGCAGTGACGTAGTGGTGAAAAGACTTCATACGTCCTCTGAATCCTGAGCCGCAGAATGACCCAGAAGATATAAAAATCTACTATTTATGTATTTATTTTCATCATCGCCAAAGGATCTGACGCATTTGGCTACATTGGATTGTTCAAGTTTACTGTAACTAATTCCCTGGCTGTTTCGGCGATTGAGTTCGTTGTCTCGTTACCACTAATCTCCGCATGACCCATATAACGCGTACTGAGCCGAGTTGAGAATATTTAAACATTCCAATAAAGTTTTTTATTTTATGGTCTTTGATGTTATAGCTTTCATTGCGATCATACTGTCCATAAGAACGTTTACGGTAGTCGGTCTCGTGTTGGCATTAAACAAGTTCAGATACTTTGAAGGATCGTATTATGATCGGGCAAGCGAAAAACGATTATTGTGTATGATTCTTCAATAAAAAGTCCCAGTACCAGTCCAGCTCTCCGCCTAGAACCGAGTTTCCAGTAGGCATATGTAATAGGAATTCGTCATCTAGACTTAAAAGATATATGCCCTATATCTATCAAAGACGTTTCGATCTCCCTTTCCAAGTTGCTTAGGAAAACACTGTGCAACAATTTTCGGGTCATGAACTGGGGAAATTCCAAGTGGAGGATTTTGAAATGTTTTTGGGTTCTCAGATCAAAAATACTAACAGTCTTTCTATATAATGAGCATACATACAGAGTGAAAAAAAGAGATGAAAAAACTGCAACCAAGTTCAGACAGCTGTTATTTCTAAGCCACTCGTCCGACAGCTGTTAAAATAATTCCAGTGACAGCTCATTATATTGTTTACAATCGTACATTAGCATTTTGGTGAGAATTTTCCAGAAAAAAAGTTATTCGTGATGAAATTCAAGAGTGATAGTGTGATTTCTTTGTATTTGGCTGGAAAACCAGAAGTGGCTATCGTTAGAGCACTCCAGCATTTAAATGTGAATAAATCGTTTGTGTCTCGTACCATCGCTCGTTACCGTGATACTGGTAGCTTAGCCCGACGCCAAGGAAGGGGACGGAAGAAAACAACAACATCAGCAGAAATGGTTCGAAAAATAAAGAAGGACTTGATCGAAACCCGCTTCGCAGTGGCCGAAAAATGGTTCGTGAGCTGAACATATCACAATATGCCATTGAAATTCCAAAAAGTGCTAGAACTTACACCGCAACAGAAAGATATAGACTCAAAACAGCAAAAGAGTTGCTTCGCTTGGCCGAAAGTGGTGAACTGCCGAAATTGGTTTTCTCCGATGAGAAAACATTGGTTGCCCAGCAGTTTGTAAACAATCAAAATGATCGTGTTTACTTGCCAAAGAGGTCAGATGAAAATGTGCACCTTCGGTTGACCATCAGAACTCAAGCGCCGGCCATGGTGATGGTGTGGGCTGTCGCTTTCCGCTCGTATTAATCGATCAGAATAAAGCCGAATATAATCGTGAAAATATTCTGGAGGGTGTATTTAAGGACTCAATAGGACTCAGCACCATCGCACTCAGCACGCCCCACCCAAAAATGGCGCACAATGGCCACCAAAATCTCCGGATACCAATCCCTTGGACTATTGTGACTGGAGTATTTTGGAAAGCAAGGTTGACACTAAAAAATACCAAAGTGTCGATCACTTCAAGCAAGCGCTTGGCCGCGAATGGGCCAAAATGCCGCAAAGCAACATTAGGGCAGAGTGTGACGGTTTCATTGGTCGTTTGAAGGCCATAATTCGTGCCAAAAGTGACCAATGAACAAATCTAAACCTATTCTAAAATTTGATGTTATTTCCGAAATTTTTTGGTTTCATTAAATAAATTTTAAAGAAAAAATGTTAAAATTATGGTGTTTGACTGTGTTGCAGTTTTTTATCACATCCTGTAAATATTTTGCGATCATATCTAAAAGCGATAGGCCCCTCTGTATCTCCAAATTTACACTGATCAATATGGTTTGCTTTTTTACGATACGTGTATTTCCGATGTTGGTATTTTTTTCACACAAAAGTAGTGGACCATTCTACCCGCTGTCGTAAACTCTAACATCATGCGAGATTTCGTGTCCTTTGGTTTCTATTTGAGACCTTTATAAAGGCTGCAAAATCAGGAAATTTTTCAGTTAATGGTCTATTTCAACCCCTGAATATTTTGCGATCATCTCCAAAAGCAATAGGCTTCTTTTCTGATCATAACCCCACCTCCATGCAAAATTTCGTGAGGATCGGGCCATATTTGCTCATTGTAGCGTGATTACAAATTTACGTGGACAGACGGACGGAGGGTCATACATAGCTAGATCGACTCAGCTCGGCGAGATAGGAAGATCCATATATACTTTCCTATGTGGGAAACCAATATTTCGAGGTGTTACATAATTTATGGCCCAATCAAACTTATAATACCCCCAACACATAGTGTTATAGGGTATAAATATATAAAAATGTAATGCACAGGGTATTGGGATAATATTAAAATATTTAAGAATAATCCTCAAACACTGAATTGATACCATTAGACTTTTCTATTCCAGGCTTAACCAATCGCATCTTCAAAGACAACAGGAACAAATATTTCCATTTCAATGTAACTACCTCACCTACCTCAAGTAAATGTCAATATTTAAAGTGCATAGACTCTGCCCTCTACTCTTCTTCTACAATTTGAAATTAAGCCATCGTAGATGAAATTAAGCGATTAGATAAACTGTCGTAATTTTCTTATTACCCCACAATATGTTTCAATTCTCTTCTCATCTAGGAAAAATAAAAATACTCATGGACTCAAGTGTGTTCTTCTGCTAAACTCAGGTAAGCGGGTAGAGTTTTTCACCCGCCCTCTCAGCATCCACTTCAATTAAAAAGTTAATAAATTTATTTAAATTTACACTGCGCCTCTGTTTCGCATGAAACTAACCAAATATAGTGCAGACCACACAATCTATATGCCATTGGCCTGGTATGGCCTGACTTGGCTTGGCCTTATCAAACAGACGCAATCGCGTACCACTTCAAAATAATGACCAAGTTGAGAATATTCCACAATTTTCAATAATGAAATGCAAAGTAAGCACAACTCTCAACCGTACGGACACAAGCACACACAAACACGCATGCACAAACTTTAATATACTCTACCACCGCCACCACCATGATGAGATACTACAGATGCTCCTGTTCCTGCTGCTGCTGTTATTGGTGTTGTTGCGCTGCCAATGAGTGATATTTGAAAGGAGGAGCGCCATCATCATTGCCGCCAATACCGCAACAAACAAACAAAACAAAAACAACACGCTTTGGGGTAACAAAAGTACATGTCGGTGGCGAAGAGACGCCACACTTCGTGAATTTCAAAATAATTGAAATATAAAGTATCCGCAATCTGATTAAAATGATACTGTAGCAGTACCCACTAAAATCACCACAACGTTATACAGTGGAATGGGGAACTAGAAATTTCGAGCAAAAGTCAAGAGTTTAAATTTTCAACTAATGGATATTTGACTCCTATATAATCAACAATTACATAGATATCCCAATTACGTACAATCCAACCATGTCATTCGGAAGATTCGTGTAATTAAATACGACAACAAAAGTTTTATGATACTAATTTGGGAGTGGATGAAATAAAAATTTTCGATAATTAAAGATTGAACCCCTCATCAAAACCCAGTATTTTTGGTTGGAATGTGATTATGAGTTTTATAACTGAAGTCCACTATAGGAAGGAGGTTATAATTTTTTTCTACAAGATTATAAATTCTGGATCAGCGTTAATTCCAAAGTCGAATTAGCGATGTCGTCAAAATAACGAAAATCTGAGGAGGGGGTACAGAAAAATGTAGACCTATGTAGAAATTGTTCTGCTATAGGAGTAGAACCCAAATACCGAAATTTAAGTAATTCCATAAGAAAATGTAGCTAAAATCAAAAACCAAATATCGGGAAATACCGTTGTATGGGGGCTATATCAAAACGAGGATCTGCATGAAAAAATTTTCAAAATTTAAAAACTTCCAATTGAAAATATTGATACAGCCATGAGAACATTATATATCTGTTGGTACCGTTTTATGAAGGCTATAAGAAAACATGGAAGAGGACGAAGAACATAGAGCACGAAACCTAAATGTCGAATTCTAAGTTATTCCGCTAGAATCTATGGCTAAAATAGTTAAAATGACGAATATCGGGGGCAACTCTAACTTTCTGTCACATGCCGTTTTAGCCCTAGAGTAATTAAAACAGGCGGACGGACGGGCTTAATAAGGCTATCTAATGACAGCACTTTTTATACACATTACCATGGAAATGAGGGTATATAAATGTGTTATACCGTTTGTAACTCCTCTAAAAATTCGCCGTAGATGTCATGAAATGTACATTCATGACCTACATAAAATTCTAAAACTGTTCAGTGATGTCCGTCTGTCTGTTCGTCAGTCGGTCTCGTGAAATCACAACACAGCCAACTTATTTAACGAAGATAGTTTGTACGGCGTCTAAGATGGTTCGTGAGATGAGATATTCGGTCCATGTTTTCGTATAGCCCCCGAACAACGGTATCTCCGGATTTTCGGTATTGTAATAATTTTAGCCACAATTTTCCATGGAATTGCTCCAAAGTTGGTATTAAGAGTTTGTAACGGGTTCTACCTCAGGTGACTGTATGTGTCCACGCTTTACTTTAGCACCCACATAACGGTACCTTCAAACATTTTTAGACGTGTTTATCTCAAAATTGTTATTTGCAGTTCGTAATGGGTTTTAGCTCCGGCGGAAGAACATTGAATGTATAGGTCCACGTTTTCCTATTGAACCTCCACGTTATTTAGACCACATTTTCAAACGGATTTGTTTTAAATTCAGTATTTGTAGTTCGTTATGGGTTCTACAACCGGTCTTCAAACGGTGTCCACATTTCGATTACCCTAGCTACGTTTTTCCACGAAATTAGTTTAAATTTGTTATATAAATTTCAAATTTGGTATATAAGACTAGCAATTCATAACAACCCTTTTACTAGGTAATTGTCTATATAGGTTGCCGTTTCCACTTTATTTTATTTTAAAAATTTTAACTGCAGTAGCTAACCAACCTCAATGGTATCCAAATACTTTATTTTGAAAAAGTTTATTTTTGCCTAGTGGTGGAGGGTATTTAAAGTTCAGTTTTTTGCATTCATCTATTATTTTTAAATAATTTTCAAAACAATACTCATATCATACCACGCTGTGGTATAGTGCCGCTCCGATTTCATAAATATTGTGCACCAAATGGGTAATATCAGTCCGAATCAAATGAATTTTACCGCACACTACCAAGTTCAGCCAAGAAGTATGTCTGGCAACTTTGGTGAATATCAGTTCAAATGTACATATAGCTCCCATATATTTTCGTCCGATTTAAATTTTATTGTGTGCGATATGTGTAATATTCTTTCAAATGGAAAGAAATTCGGCATATCCGATCGAATTCAGGTCAGATATAGCTATCGCTAAAATATATATATGCTTCAATCGATTTGGGGTTTATATCCCTTACATTCGTAATGTGAATTCCACAATAATGATATTTGGTACTAGATATCCGATACAGATCAGAAATACCTCTGCCAATATTTTACCAATATCGGTTCAGCTTTGGATATAGCTCCCATATAATCAGGGTGAGATGAAAAAACTGCAACCAGCTTCAGACTGCTATCATTTCTAAGCCACTCGTCCGACAGCTGTTTAGATTGTTCCAGTAACAGCACATTATAATGTTTACAAGCGTACAAAAGCATTTTGGTGAGAATTTTCTAGGAAAAAATTATTCGTGATAGTGTGATTTATTTATATTTGGCTGGAAACCCACAAGTGGCTATCGTTAAAGCACTCCTGCATTTAACCGTGAATAAATCTTTTGTGTCTCGTACCATCGCTCGTTATCGTGATACTGGTAGCGTAACCCGACGTCAGGGAAATTGATGGCAGAAAACAGCAACATCAGCAGAAGTGGTTCGAAAAGTTAAGAAGCGACTTGATCGAAACCCGCGTCGCAGTGGCCGAAAAATGGCTCGTGAGCTGAACATATCGCAATATTGAAAAATAAGCTCGGGGTAAAGCCATTGAAATTCCAAAAAGTGAAAAACTTACACCACAACAGAAAGAAAATATACTCAAAAGAGCTAAAGAGTTGCTTCGCTAGACCGAAAGTGGTGAAGTGCCGAATTTGGTTTTCTAAGATGAGAACATTCGTTGTCCAGCAGTTTGTAAACAAACAAAAATAATCGTGGACAGCAGAAAATGTGCACCTTCGGATGGCCACTAGAACTTAAGCGCCGGCCATGGTGATGTTGTGGGCCGCCATAACAGCCGAAGGTCTCTCTCCGCTCGTATTAATCGACCATGGCATCAGGATAAACGCAGAATATTATCGCGAAAATATTCTGGAGGGTGTATTAAAGCCTTGGGCACGCAAACACTTTGGCGGCAGACCGTGGACATTCGGACAGGACTCAGCACCATCGCACTCAGCACGCGCCACCCTAGAATGGTTACAAAATGAGGTTTCTCGCACAATGGCCACCCAAATCTCCGGATACCAATCCGTTAGACTATTGTGTCTGGAGTATTTTGGAAACCAAGGTTGACACTAAATAATACCAAAGTGTCGATAACCTCAAGCAAGCGCTTCGCCGGGATTGGGCCAAAATAACACAGAACAACATTCGGGCAGCGTATGACGGTTTCAATTGTGCCAACGTTGACCAATTCGAACAAATCTTAACCTATTTTAAAGTTTGATGTATTTTCCGACATTTTTTGCTTTCATTCAATAAAATTAGCTCATCCTGTATAGGTCCACGTTTTCAGTATTCAGTATTTTGATGACAATAAAGTACAAGTTTTATGTCCGATTTCGTAACGGAAAGAGTGATGAAAATCTCCTTACGGAGATTACCGACAATATTTTTTTGAAGGCAATACAGCCTCTTGCATTTTGCACAGTAGTGTTTGTGTATAATCTGGAAGAAGTGATACAAGGTTTCACCGAGCCCTTAATCTCTAGATCAGTTGACACGGAGTCGCTTCATGCCAATTCTTTTGCAGCTTCATTGCCAGAGATGTTGCTAAGTAGGGTGTCCAATGCAGATTGAGGTGTAAAGTACACCTGTTTTTACTGAGGGAAACCTTCCCCAGAGAGTGCCACCATAAGACTGAATAGGACGGACGATTGACTCATATAACCATTTGATGATATACGGTTTTAAGTTCCCAGCTCTACCCTATGGGGGTATATTTTTAGCCGATTTGAGTTTTTGTGTACCAAATGACTAACATCAACCCAAATTGACTTAATTTTGGCAATTTCGACTTAATTTATCCTAAAATAAAGTGCTGCAAATTTTGGTTAAAATATGTTCAGATAAAGTTATAGCTTCCATATATATAAGTTTCATTCGGTGTTAAAGTCTCTCACATGAGTAATATTCACTCTACAATAATGATATGTGACATCGGGTATCAGATACTGCTCGAAAATACCTCTGCCAAATTTTATCAGTTCAGATTTTTACATAGCTTCGGTATACATCTTCACCCGATTTAACCGTTGTTGCTCACCCTATATGTAATATCAGCCTAAATCAAAATTGTTCATATTCAACCCAATTTTATCATTTATCCAATAAATATTAAACATTGCTCCAATAAATACTTTTGAATATAATCCATATCGAAGGCATATCATGCACTATACAGCAATGTTATTTGGTTCATACTCGTAGTTGGTATGATCTACTTCACATAAATTCGCAATATAAACATTTTTGTTACGAGAGCTCTACTAAAAAAGCATAGTGGTGTAGGGTTTCATATAGTCGGCCCAGCCAGACTTTTAACCTTTCCTTACTGGTTTTTAATATAAGTCATATTATTGCACTCTATAGCTATATTATTTGGAACGGGAGGTAATAATGCTCCTCAAATTTGGCGGAAATCGATTCAGAGTTGGATATACCTCCCAGTTCCCAGATGGATATACCTCCCAGTTCCCTTTGATTCCATATTACAACTGCTCTAAAGCTGTAATACGCATTCAAAAAACGCTCATAATTGGTACGAGCCACTTCACATTAATTCCGAATATAAACGTTTATTCGTGACAGATAGCTCCACTAAATATGCCCATTGTTGCAAGGTATCATAAAGTCGGCCCATTCGAATTTAATCTTTCTTTACATGAAATAAAACCGTCTGAAGTTTTCGCGTTGATTGAATTTAACAATTCTTCGTTTACATACGCACTACGCATTCTGAGTGAAACATTTCAATTATTACAAAGTTAATTTATTCGGATTCGATATTTTGTATAGTTTTTGCAACAATAAATAAAGTTTTAATAACTTTTTATTAAATTTCATAAATTTGTAGTTTTATTAAAACAATGCTTTTTTGCCCGTAGTCGGCACCACTTACCAATTGTCGGTATGGCATGTTCCAACAGTCGGCATACCAATTTTTTTGTAAGCATAATTAATAATAATAATAAATTAATTCATTAAAATATAATATTTTTGTGTAGTTAAACTGATTCGACGTCTTTATTGTACTTTTCTTAAGAATATGGATTGTTAAGGACCTTCACAGACAAAAATTTAATTTTTATTAGAATAAATCATCTTTTCTTAGCGAAATTGTACACAAAGTTAGCTAACAATATATTTGAAGTAAACTAAATACATTTAGTTATAGTAGTTTCATTTATTTGGGCTTTAAAATAAAAAATGCCGACTACTGGGACATGCCGAATTTTGGCACACTTACCCTAACTATCGACAAAAATACTTTAATAACTCTGATCATAAAATGTATTGTATTATTTTCGAGTTTTAGCCCACTGTCAACGATAATAGAAACAAAACATCATTTTGAGAGTATCGACATCAAAACACATTCACTTAAAATAAAAGTTTTGCCCAAGTGCATGCAGTACTTACACGAGTAGTTTACATGAAAAGGCAACTGGGTCCTCCTTGTTACGAAAAAGACACAAAATATTAACAAGAAAATAAAGTACAAATTGTTAGCATTTCGCGATGGAAACATTTGCCAGTTGTTGAATGCCATAAAATGCGCGCATAGACAAGAATCAAGCGCACGGCGGGGTGGACAGATGCCATGCGGCCAAAGTTATTTTCAACTTGCCCAAATAATCAAATATCCTTCCATAAAAATGCGGCCATGAATTTAATGTTTGGGTAAGCAAATGACCTGTAATTTGCCATTGTTGCTGCTGTTGTTGGTGGGGTTTCAATAAAGCATGAAACATCTGTTATAAGAAACCAGCGCCGCATCAATGTACATACATATGAAATGGCGATAGGAAATGTTATCAAGGATTTTTCGCATGATTTATCCGACGAATTTCATTCCCCATCCCTCGTATTGTTTAATTGAAAATTCAATAACTTTGTAATTTTCTAATTGAATTCGATGAGAAAAAAAATATGGATAAGCTTCCAAAACTTTAAATTATAATTCTAATCTAAAATATGTTGGAACAATTTAATGTGTGTTCAATAAGGCTACTTGCTGCTAAACTTTCATGAAACAGTTTAGAAGATTTACGGATTGGATAACGTGACCGGCCGCTACATCGCTGAGCTGTTCAACTGTTAAAAATCTCCTTGCGTTAAACAACGAGCCGAGTTGCTAGGAGGTTAAATACTTTTTAAGAACACAATATTCATTGATTTCCTTTGAAAAGATTCCTTTTCAAATAGATAAGGTTATTGACTGGCTAAGCTATCAGTGCCCAGGTCAAATGCCTTAATCTGGAAATTTGACATTGGGTTCACAAAAGATGTGAAGGGGTAAGTCAATGTTGGATTTTTGGAGATCAGTACTGAAATGTACACAATGGTTCCACAGCGATATTAAGCGGTCAGAAAAAGCTGCAACCATAAACTATAAATTTTAATATTACTTGAGAATCGGGGTGGTCTTTGAACATTTGTATTCTAAAGGTGTGAATACATAAAACGTTTTTATACCCTACACCACAAGGTGGTCAGGGTATTATGTCTTTGTGCATTTGTTTGTAACAGGCAAAAGCATAGACCCATAGTTCCTTTTGATGATCTGCATAGAATCACATTCTGAGTCGATTTATGCATGTCCGTCCGTTCGTCCGTCTGTCCATGTATTTTTGTAAACAAAGTGCAGTTTGCATTTATTGCCCTATCCGTATGAAATTTTGCACAAATCATTTGTTTGGCCCATTTGTTTGGTAACAACAATATTTGGGGAAATAAATCAAATACAGCTCAGAAATACATCTGCTAAATTTTATCGAGATCGGTTCAGATTTGGATATAGCTCCCATATATAACTTCGTCCGATTTACCTTTGATTGTGCATCAAACGTCTAATATTTGCCCAATTTGGATGAAATTTGGCACTTACGACTGAATTGAGTCTAGAAGCTAGTATGTCAAATTTGGTGAAAATCGGTTCAGATATAGCTATAGCTCCCATATATATTGTTCATCCGATTTGTCATATTTGTTACCCACAGCCGTAATATGCACTCCGTAACAACGATATTCAGGGAAATATATCAAATACAGCTCAGAAATATCTTTGCCAAATTTTATGGAGATCGGTTCCGTTTTGGATATAGCTCCCATATATATTGTTCATCCGATTTGTTACAGCTCAGAAATACATTTGCTAAATTTTATCGAGATCGGTTCAGATTTGGATATAGCTCCCATATATAACTTCGTCCGATTTCAAATTAATTGTGCACCAAATGTGCACAAGTTTAAAAGATGCAAATGCTTCGGCATATTTAGTCCTTTGAACTTTAAATTATAATTGATTCAACTCTCCCATAAAAACTTTTAATTGTTATGCGCAGTTCTCCTAAATTAGCAAAGTGGTGTAGGGTATCAAAAAGTCGAGCCCGCCCGACTTTAAAACTTTCTTTACTGTTTTTTTGCCTGGATTAAGTCATCGGGTTGCTGCTTCGTATAAGAACAAAGGCTCGTAGGGTGAAAATCGAACTAAGTCAACCCAAGACTCCTTCGTTCTATTGCAAAGAAACCAGTAAAAAAAGCCTTTTATGTACTCACACCTTAAGGTTAAAATCAGTAAAGGAAGTCTAAAAGTCAGGCGGACCGATTTTTTGATACCTTACATTCCTTTGCATATATAGTAGAGATTCACATAACAAATAAAAGCTTATATATGCAATTTGTGAGAATTAAATCATACCAACTATGATTATAGATATAATTTAAAGACCAAAGGAACTAATATATGAGAGGAAAATCCTCCTCTGAATTTGCCAAAGCATTTTTGTCTTTTCAAATCGGGCTTATATGTTAATATATTTGGTGCACAATTGACCTGAAATCGGATAAAGATATATATCAAATCTGAACCCAACTCGGTAACATTTGTCAAAGGTATTTCTGAGCTGTGTGTGTGCTCTGGAGAACAAATATAACAAATCGGATGAACAATTAATATTGGATCTATATGAACCGATTTAAACCAAATATGACACACTTGTTATACCCTCCACCTAGGAAAGGAGGGTCTATTAACTTTGTCATTCCGTTTGTAACATCCCTAAATATTCCACGTAGACCCCATAAAGTATATATATTCATAATCAGCATAAAATTCTAAGTCGATTTAACGATGTCCGTCTGTCTGTTGAAATCAAGATACAGCTCACTTTATATGACCTATATAGACCTTCAAAAATTTGCAGAACAATTTGTATTGTGTCTAGGATGGTTGATATGGAAAAAGGGATATATCGGTCCATGTTTTGGTACAGCCGTCATATAACGGTACCTCCCGATATTCGATGATTTTCGGCGCATTTTTTCCACGAATTTGTTTAAAACTTAATTCATATTTATAGCTTTTGGGGAGAATATTCTCTTGCTTTTCGTAATAAAATAGAATTTCGTGTCAAATAAAAAACGTGTTGCATCTGTTAAATGTGAAGTTACACGACTTTAGCCTTAGGTTTGTGTTTTTATACCCTCCACCATTGTTTGAGATGTCTTATTTGAAGTTCGTAATGGATGCTACAGCCTGTGCCAGAAAATTGTCAATGCATGTCCAGGTCTTCGTATAGCTCCGATATAATGGTACCTCCCTATATACGGTATTTTGATTCTTTCAGCTACATTATTCACCGTTTATTTCATGTTTCGAATTTGAATATGGTAATGGTTTATGACAAACAAAACCTATGTAGCTTCACGTCGTAGAGACCCCAATATAACGGCTATATTCGGTATTTTTAAGATTATAAAAGAATTTTTAACGGATTTTATCTTTTAAAAATTTCCAAATTCGTTCCAAATGGTAGAGGGTATTCAAAGCTTTTTAACTTTTTCAAATTTAATCATTGTGCCCCACCTTGTAATAAGTACAACATAAATAGACATACATGGAACCATGGTATAAAGAAGACAAGGTAGGCTAATTTAAAAAAAAAAGTATAGATGTCTACCTGTTTGGCTTGTAATGTCAGAATTACTAAAAAAACCATGCAACTTGTTGCATTGATTTTGAATAAATAATTAAAAACCGCAAAAACTGAAAGAAAGGTCAAGATTTTCAAAATCATGTTCTATATATCTCTAAAAATTTATTTCGCTATAAAAAATGTGGATTTTGTCGATGCATATGATGCAATAATCATTTTGAAAACACCCGAATTTGAATATTTTCTGAACAATTTTCTTATTATTGAAAAGAATACATACTTAAAAAATAGAGTTGACACTTTAAGCCAAGAAAATACGAAGACGTGAACCTGCACAGACAATTTCCTGCCTTAGGCTATACTATCCGTTACGAACTTCAAATACCAAATTTGAAACAATTCCGGTAAATAAATTCGCTAACATCATGAAAATAGGGAATATCGGATAGGGAATGGGGACTATACGAAGACGTGGAACTGCATAGCCAATTTTCTGTCACAGGCTGTAGTACCCAACGAACTGTCATAAAGGAATTTGAAAAAAATTCCGGTGAACAATGTCGCCAAAAACATCAAAATAAAGAATATAGGGAAATACATTTATATGGGAGTCTATACCTAAACCTATGTAACCAATTTTCAATACCAAAAGTCCTGCAGACATAACATACATTTGAGTAAAATTTTATCAATCTACTTAAATTTGTTCGGAAGCTAGAGTGATTTCCACAGACGGAAAGACGGATAGATAGACGGACGGACATAGCTAAATCGACATGGAATTTTATGCTGATCAAGCATATACGTATATACTTTGTGGGGTCTAAAATGTGTATTTCGAGGTATTACAAACGGAATGACAAACTCAATGTACCCTCAATACTATGGTGGAGGGTATAAAAAAATCGGTAATAATGTACGTAAAATCATCAAAATACCGAATATCGGGAGGTACCGTTATATGGGGGCTATAAGAAGACGTGGACCTGCACAGGCAATTTTCTGTCTTAGGCTGTAGTATCCATTACGAACTTTAAATACCAAATTTGAAACAATTCCAGTGAAAATGTCGCTAAAATCACCAAAAGATCGAATATCGGTAGGTACCGTTATATGGGGGCTCTACGAAGACGTGGACCTGCACAGACAATTTCCTGTTTGAGGCTGTACTACCCATTACGAACTTCAAATACGAAAGTTGAAACAATTCCGGTGAATAAATTCATTACGAACTTCAAGTACCAAATTTGAAACAAATCCGGTGAATAGAATATATATATATATTTGTGGGGTCTAAAAGGTGTATTTCGAGGTGTTACAAGCGGAATGACAAACTTAATATACCCTCCATACTATGGTGGAGGGTATAAAAACAAGTAAAATAGCAGCTAAGTTCGGTCGGGCCGAATATTTAATACCCTCCACCATTTGAAAGGAACTTGAAATTTTTTGAAAAAAAAAAAAAGAATCCGAAAACTACCAATTACATGAACACCGTTATATGGGGGCTATACGAAGACGTGGACCGACATGGCCCATTTATGAACTTAACCTGCCTACTGGTAAACTATGGTTGTATGCAAAATTTTAGCCTTCCATCTTAAATCGTTCGAAAGATAGCGGGATTACAACACACAGACGGACATCGGTCTTAGAATTTTACGCTTATCTAGAATATATATACTTTGTAGGATCTATTATGAAGTTTTCCATAAAATGGTGGAGGGCATAGAAATTAAAATCATATGGTATCAGCCCTAAATTAATTTCATTGTACCATGCATGGAACATGTGTTTCCTCATGAAATTTAGGATGAAGGTCACTCATGTATAAGATAGTAAGATTAAGATGATCTTTTGGTGAATTTCGTGGTCAAAGGCATGGAAAGTAATTCAAAGAACAATATGGTCTAGAATGGTTAGGGAGCGAACAGTTAGAAATAAAAATTGAAAAATTTGCTCGAGGTTTACGCCAGGGGAGAAGCAATACGAGATTTCTGGTTATACGAAAAGTTATAAATTGTCACAACGTTGTTTTTTTGATCTACCAATAAGAGTTAAGGTAAGGTAGAATTTCGGGGATTCTTACTCTGAGAAGTGATGCAAGATTTCTGCTTGTACGAAAAGGTATAAACTGTCACAACGATGTTTTTGAGATACAAATAAAAGTTAAGTTAAGGTAGGATTTCGGCGATTCTTACTTTGAGGGTACGAAGAGGCACAAACCGCTAAGAGAATTAGATCTTAGTCTGAAAATCACTCCTGGTTTAGGCCTGAGATAAAGCTAGCTTTGTGGAAATTCATACTTTAAGGAAACGAAAAGTACTAACAGTTAGAAAACGGTACAACTGTTATTGAACGATCGAAAAAACTAGAATTTTTAAAATTTGCATTTCATCACTTTGGGTGTAGTGATGTGGAGTATGTCTGAAAATCATACTTCGTGAGTACGAAGGCACAAATGGTACAGCATTGTTAATAAGTAATGATTAAGAGCCCGAATTATGAAATTTGGCTTAAATGTATGTGGTTTTTAATACCCCGGTGATGCCTAGTTAATGCATTCTTACGATTTTCTGCAAGACTTTGATATTACACTTTTTATCAATTGCTGCCAGATTCACCAGCATCTGTAAACTTTGTTTACTCTCTCGGTAAAGTGTTATTTCCAGTATCCAGGTTTATTCCCTGATATTTGATTGGAGAAACTAATTGTCTTATTCGGGAAGATTGATTCGTCTAGGTGCCCAATTTAAGTCTTCCTGGCAAAGGACATAGTTCTGTTTTTTCCGGGCTTACATTTCGTCCTCTTAACCTATACCAGTTTTTAGCTATCTCATCTGCGAAACAGATGGGTTTAGATTCAGCCTGGGACACTTAAATATCTGTTTATAGTTGTTTACCAGGGGGGTGGTGTTTGTGGCGTTCCCTTAAAATAGTTTCCCCTAATAATTACGTGGTGTATCCCGTAGTTTATCCATATATTCCTTTGCATGTGGCTCATGCAATTCTGATGGAATCGATTTATCTTGAACATATCTAACGATTGGATAGACGAATCGACACTGACGTTGTTTAAGGCATCACCAATATCGCATTGCAAGTGTGTACATTGTCCTATTGAAATTCTCTCAATGTGGTGTATAACTTTGTGTAGAGAGATTTCCAGTGATCTCCCTTTAACATATGCATGTTGTATTCGTTTGTAATTTTGTTATTAATAATAGTATCAACTGTCGGTTCCATCGTTTTGAGCGAGAATGATTTGATGTGATGCCAACTGCGAAAATGTTGTTGGCGGGTGGAAAACTACCCTTGCTTCCCGCCAGACCCTGGGTGTGTGCGCAATTTGGTTAGCCTGCGTGAAACAAAGTTCAACTCCATTTTAAGTAGCGCCGGAAACACCTTATCTAGTCCAAATGACTTAAATGGTGAAAGACTCCTGATGGCGTTCTGAACCATCAAGTTATAAATGCAAGGTAATTCTTCTATCACAATTTCTACTTCTTCATATGTTTCTCTATATGTAGGAACCCTCGTTGCAAATAAGTGTTCATTGAAAGACTCAGTTTCCTTCAGAAGTTGTCTTTCTGTTGTCCCTTTCATCAACCATTTTCTCGATTTGTGAATAGGATTTTGATCGGAATTTCTTTATTTATTGATGCATCGTCTACGCTATCTACCTTTTTCAAAAAAAGTTCCCAGTTCTTGACTTTATTGTCCACGTCTTCCCGGCCCAGACTCGCGTCACTGTCCTACCTAAGCTGTTCTTTTAGAAATCTTCCGTATTTTGTCAAATTGGTTTTGGATTAATTGCAGAGGGGAACCCCCCCGTAGTCAATTATTTGTCAGCGTTGATACAGAGATTCCCTTGGGTGGGAGATCAGATCGGTTCTTTCCCATTGGCTGATGACTCTCTCGGATGGAAAGTATTCAAAATATGGCATTTTTGCGAAACAAACCTTGAAATATTCATTGAGGGTATTTTAGGAGTATTACATATGAAGCGAAATTTCCTGGAATTCGTACAAATGTTACATTTTTATTGAGATATCAGTTAAAACCACATTGACAGAAGGAAATAAATTTTAAATTTGGAATAAGTATAGTAAAAGAACTAAAAGGCAATTAATTTGGTATTATTTGGTGTGAACGGTTTGAACCTAAATCTTGAGAAATGAGATTTTGGATTTTTAGATTTTGGAAATGTCCACTTAGTATAAGAACTTCACTAAATTCGGCAAATTAAGTTTCGGGTGAACGGATGGAGCTGGAAATTTGAAATGTTGGAATTCGGGTCACTGGTGATAGATATGTTCAAAATAAAGAGGTATATTTACAAATACGTACTACAAGTGTACAATAATTACTGTACGTTTCTAAAATGTATATAAAATGTAGGAATAGAACTGAATCGACACATGGCATAATATAAAGGCTATTCTCAGCAGTGAACCTATATTTTTGCAAATATAAAAAAATGACAACGGCTTGTATGCAAATCTCTTTTGCGACACTGAAAATTTGAATTAAACACATATTCGTGAGCTTAAGATTTATCAATCCATAACATTTATTAAATGTTCTTCTAAATAAAGTATATGCAAAAGCTATAACTTTGTTTGAAAATAAATTAAACACAATTTAAGTGTAGTTTACATATAAGCTAAAAATAATGTCAAAATGCAAATAAATAAACACACATGAAAACCCAAATTAAAATATATACCCTAATGAAATAAATGTTATAACTTTGATAATATGAATCCCTAAAATAATTTATGTATGATAATGGTTTCAATTGTTCAATTTTGTTCGGCGGTGAATATTATTCGTATACACATGTTTGTATACATATAGGATAAACTAACTAAACTATATACAATGCAGAGAATTGCATTGATTGCATATTAAAAATGGAAATTACTCAACTTATTTTATTGCGTAAATAAAATTTTACTAATTGTATGCAGACCTCAGCATCTTCCGCACTGTCGTGACCGCTTTCTGTAAAAAAAATTAAAATATATATTTAATTTTTTTCTAAATAATAAGTCTACTTTGTTTTACTTACCACTTTCTTGTATAATTCGCTTTAAATGTTCTATACATAGCGTTTTCAAAGCCCTCTTCTTTGGAGGACCCAATTTGTGAGGAAATAGAACTGAGGTATCAACCACAACATTATGTATGAGTTTTAATGCTTTTAAATCACTTTCCAAACTGTGACCAATCAAAATAGTTTGTGAATTAAACATCGACATCAATATTGCTTGAACGTCACGCAAGGTTCTGGTCTCATTAGCCAGCATTTGCTCCGTTATGCCGGAATAGCTAAAAGCAAATTATGTTTAGTGTGATGTAATTCTCAATGTCCGCCCATAATTCCCACAACTTACATTGTATTATAATCGACAATTTTATTGTCCGGTTTAACAAGGGCATCATAAACTGTTCTACAATTGATATCAACCACAGTGACTCGTGTCAGTTCAACACCATGGGTGGTATAACACATTTCACAGTCTAAAGCGTAAATATCTTTTTTCGTGGGTACATAGTTGGGATCATCTTTGTCAATGGTTGTAATGAAACCCGTCAGATTATCAGCATCAATGAAATCGCTAACATGGTAGTTAGCGTAACTACAACCTGGGGTCCCAGCCGGTTGTTGGCAACAACGATGATAGTTGTCGCTAAAACCTAACAAACGAAAATGTCATAAAAATGCAAGAATAATAGATTATTTTTGCTACTTACCTCTTCTGTAACCCGTACTCTTAGGGTGGTAATTACACTCGTCAACACACACTTGGTCATAGATGGCCAAGTTGAAAACTTTACCGCAACGGCTACAATAACGTTCTGTATCATTAGGGCGACGCATTGGTTTTGTACATTGAATGGTGGCTGTTCCTGGTTTGTTGCCGGGCCGAGGATAACCATTGCTCACCAGCTGTTCATCGGTAAGACGCAGTTCGAAGACCATGTCATACGCTTTATCACTGGGTAATTTGTCAAATGGTTCATTGCTGCCACTCAATGTCGAGTCCGTTTTTCTGCGAATAAAAAGAATTAAAATGTTGGAAAATAAATGTTTGTTTTACAGGATCAGAAAACCAAGTATTTTATTTGGCAGAAATATATCCGTAATGTTTCAAGTATTTTTAAGGTTTCTACCTGTCCATTCATATTCCTATATTTAAGGAAATTACTGATTTTTAAACAAATCTATTTTTTATACGGACGGAAGTAGGCAACAAGTATGTTACATCGATAGTAGTGCCGAGTTTTTGTACTTTGGGCCTTATTTATTCAGTCTTTTGATGTTAAAATGCTCTCAACATTATCGTTACAACAGGTAAGTTCATTAATTCTATATAATAAACTTATA
Source organism: Musca domestica (assembly GCF_030504385.1). Taxonomy (NCBI): domain Eukaryota; kingdom Metazoa; phylum Arthropoda; class Insecta; order Diptera; family Muscidae; genus Musca; species Musca domestica. Next base: position 24,767,574 of record NW_026712328.1, on the reverse strand, counting down.
TTCAAGATATCGGTATCAATTAGACCTTCCTTCCTAGCTCCTAAATCTAAGTAGGTCTGAAACTTATTGGTTTTTTTCGTAACAAAATTACGATACATTTTTTTCCTAGTCCTGTTCATCTTGCCCATTGCGCAAAGTATAATGACATTTCTACTTTTTTCATTTAATGGATCTGACTGCATTTGAACCTATACTTTAATAAACGTATGCTACCGTATTAGGCTTACATTTTCTTTTTAACACTCCAGGAGGTGTTTGTTGCCAATTTTCCAGCTAATACCACTTCATGAGATATTATTTTATTCGATTGGGAAGGCTTATTTCCAGAATCTAAAACAGAAAAGATACAACATTTTAAAATAATTCCTTATCGATGATCTGTAAATACGAACCAGTTGCTTCTTTTCGTAATTTATTAATAGCTAGCATAGCGCTGCTTTTATAAATAACAGGAGTATTACATTTTTTGAACACAGCCAACTCTTCCGTTTGAGCCTGAAAGTGAACCTTAATTATTTCGACTTCATTTAAATATTAGCCCATTCTCTTACTCTTTCCCAAGCATCAGCAACATTGGGATATATGGATATGCAATGTTTCACCATCATCTCATAGTACTGCATACGAATGTTATAGGAAATCTTTGTTGAGTTGGCTTCCAAGACTGGTGGCTTTGCAACCTTTTCAGCTTCTGTGTTGGCAGCTTTTTCCGTTAACTTGTGTGCAATACGCGATCCACCTTTGCTTGTCTGCGATGGTGTGAATGCTGGTCGCTTCTCTGCTCTCAATTCTTCGACTTTCTTTTTAGCCCTTTCAAAAGCTAACATATTTGCCACAGGGGCTATTGTTCGAGCTATAAAATGTTTGAAAAATTAATGGTGGGACATGATTGCGCAGTAAATTAGAAGCCCAATAGCTCGAAAACTTCAAAAATTGTCGATTCTTAAATGTATACAAACACATACCTATTGTTTTTGTAGGCGGTGTAAAATAACTTTTTGGTATGAGAGGAGTTAATGTTTTTTCTTGTGCTTTGCGCAATGCCTCATTGGCTTCCCGAACTTTCTGTTCTGCTTCTCTCAAAGCTGCTGCAGCAGCTGCAGCCTCCTCTTCTTGCTTGCGACGAGTTTCTTCCTGTCGGTTAAATATTGCCTATAAGGAAAAAAATATTTTAGGAACATGTCAACTGTGGTATAATATTTATTTTAGTAGCAATCCTGACTCACCTGCATTGCATTCTTTCGATGATCAGGTTTCAAAGCCACTGCTGGTGTATGACTTTTGTGCTTTTCAGCATTTTCATAGGCAACACGCTTTTTATGTGGTAATTCTGATTGTTCAAGCTCATCATCAATAGCTTTTCGTTTCTTTGCTTCTGCCTGCTTAGCTTCTTCTTTGGCTTTTTCTTCATCTGCTGAACCATTGCCATTATGAAGGGAGGCAAATTCTTGTTCCAGTTGGTCATATATCATTTCACATTCCTTCATGATATCCTCTTCTGTGGTGGCAAATAACTCCGCTGTATCCCCATCGTCCATTTTTTTCAAATCTGTAGATTTCTTCTCCCTTGATTTTGATAGCGAAGAAGAAGAGCTACGTTTATCCGATGATGATGTTGATTTGGAAGAAGAGGATTTATGTTTCGATGAGCTGCTGGATGAGGAATGATGTTTTTTATCTGAAGAGGATGATTTATGCTTCGATTCTTTGTCTTTGTCCTTATCGCGGGATGATGACTTGTGTGATGATGAATTTGACGACGAAGATTTATGACGGGATGACGAAGACGATGACTTGTGTTCTTTTTTCTCATCTCTTTCCTTGTTTCTTTCACGTTCCTTAGAAGTTTCTTCATCTCTTGATCGAGACGAAGCAGATTTATGAGATTTGTGGCGACTATGGGAATGCGATGAAGACGAAGAATCCCTTCTTTTGGATTTTTCCGATTTTTCGGAACTAATAGAGCCTTTCGATTCATTGGTATCGCTTTTTATTTTTGAATCCCCCGATTTGTCAACCTCTTGGAGATCCTCCGACTCCTGGTTTTCAGTGCCTTTATTATCATTTTCCAAATCAACATCATCATTAATAATTCCCGTAAGCTCATCCAATTCATCTGTACAATCATCTAAATTTAAGGGCTCACTTCCTTGACTGTCTTCATCGATGCATTCTACTGGAACAGTTTTCTTGGTTGTGGAAGTGGGAGCTGGGACATAAACTGGAGCACTATCAAGCGAAGAACGTTGATTTTTTGAGGGCGATGCATTTATAGCCGGCTTCTCCGGTTGATATTCCAAATTAGTTCTAGTTTTTTTAACTACCTTCGGTAATGGCAATTCTGCCAAGGTTAGAAGTTTGGGTGTCGCTTTGTACTCAGGTGCCGGCTGACTAATCGGCTGTTTGACTGCTTGTGGCTTCTCATTGTCTTCTAAAGTTAGGAATATTATTAGAAATCAGTTTCTTAAGATTATATGCATTTTGTACTACCTTTCCGCACATGCTTGAAGTGGCAGTAAGGACGATTGCATGAGGTTGACGGCTGTCCCGTTGACCCTGTTCCACTTGATGTCCCAGCATCGAAATAAGGACAGACAAAACTTTTAAATAAACCGGTAGAGGGCAACATCGCCCTTTCTGATTTTGCAATGCAGTTTTAAATGACCTAATATATTTTAATAATTTATTTAAGAAATAAATGAAATTTCCAATCGCACTATGCAATCGCAGCAAAACAGATAAACAGGGTTGACTTAATGTGTAGGTAGGTTATGGTTTTTGGTTTGGTAGTAGATGCAATTGCAAAATCCTTAAAGGTATATTTCAATGATCTTTCTTATTTAAACAAATAACTAAAAAAATATTATTAACTAATTAATGTTTTACACGTTTAAGAATGAAGATTACGTACATATTAAAGACATTGTTTACAATGCAAAGAATTTCATCACTGAGGAAACATCTGCAGTAAGTGATGCCAAGTTTTATTTACCGGCACAAATACAGTGGATTCAGGTTTGTAATCCATTTATTGTAGAAAAAGTAATCACGAATTTACATGAAATATTTTATATTATTTCGACTTACGATATTCTAAAGTTTTAGATATGTTAGTTGTATAAGCTTGTCGGTGATTTTTTACATTTGAATAAAAAATGAAAATGACGAATTTACATGAAATATTTTATATTATTCCGACTTACGATAATCTAAAGTTTAAGATATGTTGGGTGTATAAGCTTGTCGGTGATTTTTTAAATTTAAATAAAATTCAAAAATTTATTTCGCATCCATAGTTGCTCTGTCCTGAAACCTGGAAGAATCTGCTAGTTTTGCATTTTTTTATTCACCTTGCAAGAATCTGTTTAATTTGTTTCGATATTAAGGAGCAAAATCGGTTTTCCTCCATTGCATCATAGCTTTATTCTAAAACACAGCAAAATTTAATATAAGTGGTTCCATGTGTTGCGATGAATTAACTGGTTTATTTACTTGAGTTCTAATGAAGTAATGAAATATCCGATATTTTCTTAAACATTAGAACGCATTCCTTGAATGCTACTTTCAGGAACAGTATTTTTTGGATTTCTTTTTTATAAACAAATGCTCTGTTCCAGTACATCTACAAATCTACTAGCTTTGCAACTTTTTTTTCAATATTATGAAGGAAAAATTTTTAATATAAGTACAAATTGTTACATTCTTGCAGTTCTGATACAGAGCAAAATTAAAGTAAAGAGAATGTCAAATATGTCCGATAAAATGAATTGCAATTGCTCATTTCAAATGAAATCAAAAAATTTTCAAAACATAATTTAGTTTAGAAAACAGTCTGTGAATTTTGGCAAAAAATGCTTCAAATATACAGCAGGTAAAAGTTTCAGCCGATTTTACATTTTAAAAATTCGTTCGGCAATTAATGTTCAAAGATCGTTGAAAGCTGACCGTGGCCCAAATATGTATTTGTTTTTATGACGTGAGTGAATAGTTACAATTTATTGGTATCAGATTTTGATTTGTAGAATGTCGGACTTTCAACCGAACCTTCTGTTCGAAAACAGGTCCATGCATGGTACAATGAAATCAAGGCTCAATCGATTTTTTTTCATTTGCCTGACTCAAGATGTCAAATTAATTTATGCCGACATGGACAAAATTCACATTGAACATGTAGCGAAATAAATCTTTAGAGAAATATAAAACATGATTGTTCATTTTTTTTTTTTTTTTTTTTTGAACTTTGAAACGAAACCCTTGTTGAAGGGCAAAGATGGCGATTTGTAGGAATCAAAACGCCAGGTTATATTCAAAACTTCTGGTTGAGAGTGGTAACAACGATGAGTGTGTGTATCAATTTGCGTAGTTAAAACGATAACACCAAAAGGTGTATGTAAAGACAAATCCAGTGTGTTTATATTGTGATGATCAAAACTGCACTAGAGTTTTGATATGTCCAATAAATGCAGGTGGCTTATCCAAAGCAAGGAATAGAGCGTATCTTGTGATTGGACTCGCGAACATCTGGTTGAGAGTGATAAAATTATGTGTGTGTGTATCAATTTGAGTGGTTAAAACGATAACACCAAAAAGGTGTATATAAAGACAAATCCAGTGTGTTTATATAATGATGATCAAAACTGCACGAGAGTTTTGATATGTCCAATAGATGCAGGTGGCTTATCCAAAGCAAGAAATAGAGCGCTGTGGAGTAGAAAAATTCAGGAAAAATGTGGGAGGGGGAGCGAGATTTCAAGTTAGTATTTGTTTAATAGTATTTTAATGAAAAATATCACAGATTGTATCACAGAAAAAAGAAATCACAGGTTTAGATGAGCTTCCTTGATAAAATCAATGAGTTGGTGTTTTGTGTTTAGAGGAGGGTTGTCAGTTTATGGATGATTGTTCATGAAATGTTCATTTTTCATTAAATTTTCGCGCGTTTGTTTATTTTTTTTTTCAAATTCAATGCATCAAGTTCCTTTTTTATTTAATAAATTTTTTTCAAATTTATACATTTCACAAAATCTCATTGTCAAATTCGTCAAAATCTAAATCCATAAATCCATTGTATACACACAAAATCAGAGATGGAAACTGTTTTTTATGCTTTGAAATTTGACTAGGTAAATTACAGAAAATGCAGAGTTGGGAATGCTAATTTAAAATGAGATTATCTTTATTTCATTGTACCATGGCACAATTACTGAAGGTACAACAAAGCTACCCCCTAAATACAACACACTTTTGGTGCCCTTTTTCTGTCAAAACATGTACACAGTTTGTATATATGTGTGTGTATTGTTTTGAATAAAAATGCAAGTAATTTGAAATTTTTTCAAATTTAAAGACAACAGAAATGTGTATTTTCCACGTTAGCGGGAAACAAAATGGACAATTTTGGTATAAAACAATTTTGCCCTACTATTCATTCAATTTTGTGGAGAAACGTCGAAATTACTTTCAAGTTTCGTGTGTTTTTCCCAAAATAATGATTTTTCGAAAATTTTAATAAGAAGTAAAACCAATTGTTGCATGTTTAAAAAGTCTATCACTGCCTTTACACGGTGACATTTTTTAACCATGCAATTTTTTTTGTTGGTAAAAGGTGTAGAGAGACAAGGATAGAAGAAAAAATGGCACGATAAGCCACCGCACAGGGTTATATGCCATTTTCTTTGCATTTCTCTTTTTGCTTCTTCCGAATTTTTTATGATTTTGACATTTCATATCGTTTCTTTATTGTAATTTTTGATGCGTTTCTTTTATTGTGATGTTATGTTTTTAGTGATTGAATTGTATAGTGAATTATATGAAAATTAATTGGAAGTATTAAAAAGTAAAAAAAGAAAGTTTAAATAAAAGTTAATAATGCAATATTTAACACCTCAATAACTTTTTTCCATCATTTCTTCTTTAGATTCACACATTTAATTTTAAATCACTTCTTTATAAATATCTGTTACAAACAATTAGCTCTATACGAAATACTGAATAAAATAAAATGTCAGAAAAAATGCCAAGCACTATTATCGTAAAATGCCACCGTGTAAAGGCGCGAAGATTTTCGCAGAAATTTTAAAAGAGAATTGATAAAAATGCCAGCTAAAAATTGCACCGTGTAAAGGCAGTGTATTTGACATAATAAGACTCCAGTACAGGGTTGCATATTCCTAGTTTCTTTTAAGCTGAGCAACCTTTCTTATTGAGCCATGGGTACAACGAAAATAAGACATTTTAACAGTGAAGAACGTATAAAATATATATTATTATAAATAAATCCTTTATAATTTTATTTATTTGGCATTTCTTTTGTTTTGTTTCTGTTTTCATTTCACATTATTTTCATAGAACGAGTATTGAGGCCATGGTTCACTTATAGGTACACAACTGTAAAAATAAACAACTACGAATAGTGCTTAAAGGAAAGCAAAAAAAGAGGTATAGTAGCACATACACTGCCTTTACACGGTGCAATTTTTAGCTGGCATTTTTATCAATTCTCTTTTAAAATTTCTGCGTAAATCTTCGCGCCTTTACACGGTGGCATTTTACGATAATAGTGCTTGGCATTTTTTCTGACATTTTATTTTAATCAGTATTTCGTATAGAGCTAATTGTTTGTAACAGATATTTATAAAGAAGTGATTTAAAATTAAATGTGTGAATCTAAAGAAGAAATGATGGAAAAAGTTATTGAGGTGTTAAATATAGCATTATTAACTTTTATTTTAACTTTCTTTTTTTACTTTTTAATACTTCCAATTAATTTTCATATAATTCACTATACAATTCAATCACTAAAAACATCACATCACAATAAAAGAAACGCATCAAAAATTACAATAAAGAAACGATATGAAATGTCAAAATCATAAAAAATTCAGAAGAAGCAAAAAGAGAATTGCAAAGAAAATGGCATGTAACCCTGTGCGGTGGGTTATCGTGCCATTTTTTCTTCTATCCTTGTCTCTCTACACCTTTTACCAACAAAAAAAAATGGCATGGTTAAAAAATGTCACCGTGTAAAGGCAGTGATAGTAAACAAAAACCAGCTGATATACCGACAGACTCACAACAAACAAATGAATATACAAATCGCATAAATGAATAAGTAACAAACAATTGTACAATTAGACAATTAGTGCAGTTTTGTTTATTATACATAATATACATAGTGTTTTGATTGAGAACATAAAATAAAAATATTTATTTATATATTTCGCCGTATTCTCGGTGGAGGAGGCGTACTCGTAAATTATAAAACGGTCTCCTTTGAATTAGTTTATATTTACATCATCATCACAATGGCGGCACTGCCGAAATCAAGTTCAAAGTCCAAACCCATGTTCATGTGTAGTCGTCTGCGCGTGGAATGAATTAACAACGCTCACAACCTAGATATTGGGTCAAATTTCTGATCACCAATTGAGTCTTAAATTAGAATAAACATTAAAACATTATCGCTTTCTCACATTTCTTTTGTTTGTCCCCCCTTGGAGTTTGACCGATATTTGCAGTGACGTTGTTTGACCACTAGACATAATAAATACTTGTTTTTGTTTTTCATGTCTACCTGCGTTGAACACTTGCGTTTATTTTGATTCATTCATTTATCAGCCAGACTGTCGTACCTCCAGTGTATGTATAGACTTTAGACCTTTTGTTTTGTGTTCAGTCCTGTCTGTATATTTGACAAGAGTGGTAGTCTAGTTGGACGAAAGACATTTTGAACCTACCCAAAAGTAATTTTCATAAGCAAGTATTACAGTTCTTAAAATAATAGTAAATTTACTGGAGAGTGTTTTTAATTACTTGTAATATCAAGTTTAGTGAACTATTTATAAAAATTACAATGGTATTGGAATTTTTAAACTGAGATTTTAAAAAGAGTTATTATTCACAGACTATCGCTTTCGCAACATTAAAAAAAGCAGGTTCCAAAGTCCAAAATCTTTAAAAACTTATTTGTAAATTAAATGAATTAGACAACAATTAGTGCAAATGCGTCTAATGTGGATATAATATAAAAAACCCGAAAAAGTTCCTAATTTTATGCATTAAAAAGACATGGTGTAACTGTGTTACTTTGCTAAACAAACACATGAAATACCATTTCGTATAAGGTTACAATTCACTACCAAGTGCCTGGTTGTCTTGAAACAAATCATCGGATATAAACCGACATATTTTTGTGCGCAACGTGTGTTACTCGATATCAAAGAGACATAGAATACCTTCCTCTCCCGTAATCATTGAAGATGTTTCTCCTAGCATTACTAGGTCGACGTACCAAGACCTGTAATTACTACTGAATATTTTTGCCAGATAGATTTTGTAGATGCTGTTAAATCATAAGTACATGTAATGTGGGTTGTCATGTTATTATAAATTATTGTTATTATCATAGTATTACCCATGGCTCAATAAGAAAGGTTGCTCAACTTCCAAGAAACAAGGAAAATGCAACTCCATAACGGAGTCTTATAGTGTCAAATATATTTTTAAACATTCAACAATTGGTTTTGTTTATTTTACTCTTTTTTCACAAAATTTCTATATTTGGGTAAACCGAGAAAATATGAATGAAATATTGAGCTTTCTCCACAAAATTGAATCTAAGATATAGGGACAATTTGGTTTCATTCCAAAATAATACATTTTGTTGTCCGACAACGTGGAAAATATGCATTTTTGTTGCATATAAATTATCAATCATCAATCAAATTATTTTCTTTTTAATTCAAAACAATAACCACACATATACAAATTGTGTATATGTTTTGACAGAATAGGGGCACCAAAACGTATGTTATTCGATATCTAATAGACATGAAATACCTTTCTCACTCATAAACGTTGAAAACATTGTTCCTAGCGTCACTAGGTCGATGTGCAAATATCTGTAAATGTTGAATATCTTTGTCAGGCAGATTGTTTTGATGCAAAATTTTTACTGCAAACTTGCTATTCAATCATACAGGGTAAGATAAAAAAATCAAAAGCCATAATTTTAAATGTTTTTAAAATTTTATTAAATGAAAGCAAAAATTGTCGGAAATGGAATTAAATTTTATAATAAGTTTAGATTTGTTCGAATTGGTCACCTTTGGCACGAATTATGGCCTTCAAATGGCCAATGAAACCGTCACACGCTGCCCGAATGATGGTGAGGTATTTTAGCCCATTACCGGCGAAGCGATTGCTTGAGATGATCGACACTTTGGTATTTTTTAGTGCCAACCTTGCTTTCCAAAATACTCCAGACACAATAGTCCAACAGATTGGTCCGGAGATTTTGGTGGCCATTGTGCGCTGGAAATGAAGCGAGGAACCTTATTTTGTAACCATTCTTTGGTTGCGCGAGCTGAGTACTTTTGGAATGTCAAGGTCTGCGGCCAAAATGTTTGCGTGCCCAAATCTTTCATACACCCTCCAAAATATTTTCGTGATAATATTTGCCATTTATTTTAATGCCACGGTCGATTAATACGAGCGGAGAGCAACCATCGGCTGTTATGGCGGCCCAAACCGGCCGGCGCCATGGTGAACTTATCGTGACAATTTTTTGTTACATTACTTACTCATCACCACTACCCCCTGCTTAAAATCGGCATTATTCAACTCAAGCGCCGGCCATGGTAATGGTGTGGGCCGCCATAACAGCCGATGGTCGCTCTCCTATCGTATTAATCGATCGTGGCACCAGAATAAATGCCGAATATTATCGCGAAAATATTCTGGAGGGTGTATTAAAGTCTTGGGCACGCAAACATTTAGGCCGCAGATAATCTGTCCAGTATCAGTATCAGTCCCCATTTTTGAGCCGTCGTATATTTGGACAAACAACATAGACAGGGAGAGCGCGTGTGTCTTATCAGAAGATTTTAACACACCCTTTTGGTATGGCCCCCTGTCTAGATTCATGTAGTTTCGGGGTGTATATTCGATTAGTAATAAGAATATTTTTTTCTGTTGCAAAAAAACACACTTTTGTTGTAAAAAAATATCAGTTTTTTCTTAACGAACCCCACTTTTGATAATATAAAGCATTGTAGAGCCCCTAGATTTGCTACGCCTAAATCTTTTTATAATAAGATTAAATTGCAAGTATAACAAATTGGACTTTGAATATGCTTGTCATCGTAGGTATTTATATTACTATTGGACTTTAATTAGTCCAATCGAAGGTATACGAATGTAATTGAATATATTCGATCATGTTGTTCAATAAAAAGAAAACGCTTAACGGAGCTTGAATATTTATATATATGTAAATAACTCAAGTGAATAAGACAATGTATGATTAAATTGAAATTATGCGTATATTGTGTTTACAAATTACATTATACACAATTATACGAAAGGCAACGAACTGCATGAATAAATAACATAGAGATAAGCAACAGTGTAAATTGAACCACACAAATTAAAATATTTTTTTTATTTTAAATACTTTAATTAAACAAAACTTAATATAATGTTGTTTTGTTGGGATAGGTTAGACTTAGAAGTTATATTGAACGTGAAATTCCTTGAAACAATATTTGTAATATAATTTTAAAATTACCTTACACTTGTATTATTACAGTTCCAATATACAAATAAATACAATTCACAATGGATCGAGCATCAATTTATTTCATGGATGAAACTCAACGCAACACCTATGACTTCGATGAAGACTTACCACCGCTGCCACTGCCTGAATTGCATGAGACAATGGAAAGATACTATGAGAGTCTGAAACCATTTGGTACATATGAAGAACTAGCAAGTGCAAGAAAAGCCATTAAAGAATTCCAAAATGGTATTGGTGCCAAATTGCACACCAAACTAAAGGAAAGAGCTTCAAAAATGAAAAATTGGTTAGATCAATGGTGGGATGATTATGCCTACCACATGTTGAGGCTACCTTTAAATCCCTACATTGTAATGTCTATGCCTGTCAAGTTAGAAGTTTTGGGTATACCAGAAACTCCACAATATGCGTTGAAGAACATGGCACGTATAGCTTACCACACAATAGAGTTTTGGGATCTGCTGCACAAAGCCACAATAAAGCCATTATCATCGAATGGTGGTAAAATAAAATATTCATCTGCTCTGTATAAGAGATTTTTTTCTACCACAAGAGTTCCGGGTGAAGAAATTGATCATATTGAAAAACATTTTAAGACTGGTATGTTCACTAGGCACAATATCCTATAGCCGATATTTTCAAATATACTGTTTTTTTTTTCTAGTTACCGAGGGTAAAACTCCATCGCACGCATTAATTTCGGGCAAAGGACGTTTATTTATGTTCGATTGTTTACATAAAGATGGTACCCTAATTACACCCCAAGAAATTTTAGTGCTACTACAAAGAGTACGCAGTATTATTGACTACGAACCCATGGGTGATTGTGTGCCAGTACTAACACATGATGATCGTACATCTTGGGCCAAGGTAAGCTAACTATTAAGAATATATACCTTTAGAGGCAAATTACGATCGAGCTTTTTATATAGATAATATATATGGATGTTAATATAGATTTTGTAGTATTTTGTGACATATTTTTATTTTTTTTTTTCATATTTTAATCGCATGCGATTTTTCCAATTTGACTTAAAATATTGAAGTGTATATTTTGTAATATTTTTTCACCTTACAACAGAGGTTGAGGTTATTATATACAGATTGCAATTATCGTCCGATCCTCAGGAACATTTTCACAAGGGTAGGGTTAGTCTCAGAAGGGCTGGCCCTATTGTTTTCAAAGATGTCCGCAATATATATTTAGGGGTTGAAATGGACCAACAACTAAAAATGTTCTTGATTTTGCAGCCGTTATAAAGATCACAAATAGAAGATTCTAGCATTTTTGATGGCTATTTTATTATATTTAGCTGTAAAATCGACCACAACAAATAACAGCACGACTGAGTGCGTCAATATTGGGCCCTGGTCAAAATGCTAAGGGGAATATCTGAACAGTGCTCCGTGATTTGATGGATTTGGGCATAAGGGGGCTTCTAACATATTGTAGTGTTGTGGGGTATCACATGGTCGGCCCCGCGCGACTATAGCCTTTGCTTACTTGTTTTTTAATGAATGAATGTTGAATATCGGAATAAATTGACTGTTATTGGACATCGGTTTGAACCGGAAGACATTCAATAGCTTTTTTCGATCCAAGTACCACATAGACTGTTCAAAAGACCTTTACTAACATTAATTTAGATATAGACTTATTTAATTTTTGTCAAATTATTCAGAAAAGATTAATGCATTTAAAAATCTTTCTAAAAAATTCAAACAAACTCATAATTTGTATTTATTATAGAATCGGACATATCTAAAAGAACTATGCCCCGAAAATAAAGAAACATTGAAATGGATTGAAAGTTCCAATGTTGTCGTTGTATTGGATGAAAATGAACCAAAAGATTATGCCGAAATTTCACAAGTTGCTGTCAATGGTGATTACCACTCGAAGTGGGGAGATCGAAGCAGTACCTTAATTGGTTATAAAAATGGAAAATTTGCCTGTGTTGGAGAGGTAATAAGGGAATCTTTACACACCTAAATGAACGTATTTACATCTAATTTTTCTGCAGCATTCCTGTTACGATGGTACAGTTAGTGTTAGCTATGTGTTATTCGTTCAATTAAGCTTATTTGAATTACCTGAACCCGATTGGTCTGAAGCAGAAAAAAACGCCTGTTGTATCAATAACAGAGTTAAAGTTTAATTTGGATGAAACTGTGAAATCGGAAATTGAACGTGTTAAAAAAGACTGTGATGATAGAGTGAGTTACATTTATTACAATTTCAGATATTGTCCATGGTTGTTCATTTGTGGTAATATACTATCAATGAATAATAAAATGATGTAGATGGGATTACCTTATTTGAATGCAATAGCTATTGGACAATATTTCACTGCTAAAAAATAATGAATTGTTTCATATTGTTTACGAATTAAAATTTATTTTAGCGAACTGATGTTTTAATTACCCATGAAGTTTTCTACGACTACGGCAAGGATTACATAAAAACTTGTAAATTACATCCAGATTCCTTTGTACAAGTAATAATGCAATTGGCTTACTACGAAATGAACAATGAGTAAGAAATATATGGACTGTTACTGTAAATTGCAAATACCAAAACATTATTTCTTGCAGAATTGCCTCCGTGTATGAGACAGCTTTAATGCGTCACTATTACAATGGACGTACGGAAACTTTACGCTCCTGTACAAGTGACGTTTATAAATTCCTGCAGATAGCCAGCGATAACAAGTCCACAAAATCGGAAATAGTCAATGCATTCCGTAAAGCTGTCAATCACCATAATCACATGATGAATGAGGCACGCAAAGGTCATGGTGTTGATCGTCATCTATTTGGTCTATGGTGTATAGCATACGAGAATAAAATGGATATACCCGATTTCTATTCTGAACCCTTGTACACAAAATCCGGTGGTGGTGGAAATTTTGTTCTATCCACCAGTACTTTAGGTTATTCAGTAAATGTTGGTTTCGTTGCCCCTATGGTATTAGATGGTTATGGTGTGTTTTATACCATTACATCTCAATGGTAAGTGGATATAGAGAAAATGCTATGAAAGTTGAATAATTAAATTATTATCGTATTGCATTTTTTAGCATTTTTATTCAAACCAGCGCATTCCGTGATAGCATGAAAACCAGTGCCCATCGTTTTAATCAACACTTTATAAATACATTCCGCAAAATGAAATCACTTTTGGATGAGTGTAGCGATTCTAAGCTTTAAATGTGTACTGTTTATTAGTTTTAAGCACATAAATGATTGAAACCGTGCAATAATTCTTTGTTTATCAGTGTACAGTGTACAAAGTGTTACTTAGTTTACCTATCTTTAAGCCAATAAACGCATTTAAAATACTCAATTCTTTTGTTTGGAATCACACATTACCACTTAAGCAGTTTTGTTTATTTTATTTTAATAATTATTTTTAATATAATTTATTATATAATAATTTATTATATTTTATAATAATTTATTATATTATACAATTTATTTTTAATTTGAATAGAATTTCGGAAAGTTTTAACAAGGATCGAATGGGATGAACCTTGTCACTTGTAGGCTATAGACATCTGGCCACAATACAATGTCATCAGACAGATTTCAAGGGCAAGTGGCTAAATGAATATCCTTCTATTTTAACTCACCCATCATAAGTACCGGTAACATTTATCAGAGATGCATTTATAATAACCTGCCTTTTGTAAACGTCCCATACGAAGAAATTCAAAGGAGTAAAATGACACTGAAACATACAAAAACATTATTTAAATAAAAAAAACAAAAACAAACGAAAAAATGATAGCAATTCGCTTCTTTAATGGTAGAGTATTTTTATATGATTACAATAATTTATTTATTTTACTTAACGGCACAAGGAAAGATGAAAAACAAATGTAAAATTGAATTGGATTTAAGATTTAAGCCCTCTATATTAAGATGGTTTTCGTTTACTAACACTGCGGTGAAACCCTGGATATGTAGGTTAGGCTAAATGACTGGCAGTTTTTTTAAGGCAACTGCTTCCTCATAAACACAAAAAAGAAAAAAACTTTTATTATCTACGAAGATAGATTATCGTGTTGTCTTTTTCCACTTTAGTCTTCAGGCTAACTGAAGAATGGCTGCTGGTTTGGTGTCGAGGAATGAAGACAGTTCGTTCATAATTTAACCCCACAAAATGCAATATTTCTCACCAAAGAGAGTTGGACAGTAACAGAGTAAATGTTCGACCGTTTCAGTTTCTTCCTCATTTTGACAGAGTCTTCCAGAGAGAAGTCTTGGCCAATATTTTACAGTAACCTGTGATGATTAGCAGCATGAGTTTTTGGTCGGAAATTGCCGTAGAGATTACCGACCTTTCTGGAGCATGCGTGTCCGTAATTTTTTTTTTTTTTTTCGAAAAATCTTCGAGAGTAATATTTATATATCACTCCGAGGAAGTGGAACAATGTTGGTTTCACCGAGTTGTCGACTTCAGGAGTCGATCTAGCGATGTCCGTTCGTCCGTCTGTCTGGCTGGCTGGTGCGCACTATAACTCTCGAAGGGAGTATCCGATTTGATCCAAACTTGGTACATCGTAATATTATTGTCAAACTTAGATCGGGTTCGGAGATGGGCAATATCGGACCATTCCTTCTGGTACCTCCCCCACAAAATGTCCATATGTTCAAAGATAATAATTTACTGCACAGAAAGAGAAAGGATAACCCGATTTTGCTCCAACTTTGCATATCCTAATATTTGCGTCAGGTGCGAAGATATTGGTCCACTCCATCAAGTACCTCCCCCACAAAGGGTCAAAATTTGAAATAGTTATAACTCTTATAAAATTTGATGTAAGAGTCCGATTGTCTTAAAATTTCACACATCCCAATATTTTTATAAACCCAAGATCTGGTGTCAAAATGGAATATATCGGTCCACTCCTTCTGGTACCTCCCCCATAAAAGGTCGAAATTTTGAATACAAAATGAACAATATTGGCTCATTACTTCAGAACCTACTGCATAGAAAGTCAACAATTTGAATAATCAACACAAGTCAAAATATTTTTAAATAATCGAACATTGGCTGAGGGAATACATCTGTCGGGTAAACCGAGAGATACTTTTAACTTGTTCCAATGAATTCCTATACCCAAAAACTGTCAGATTCTATGGTTAATGAATTTAGAGCTCTCAGGCTACTTAACTATCGACGTATATAGTCACCGGACCGTTAAGTTCACTGTTCTGCCTGGAATAGGCAGTTGCTAATGTTCAGGCTTTCGCAAAAAGCTCTTGCACCCGATCCATTTTTCATCTTTGAACCATCTAATTTGTATCTATTATCCTAGTATATGACGCAATGCTTGATAGCAGAAGATAATGAGTTAATGGTTTTTACTTAATTAAGGAGAAAAAATTATTCAAACAACGATCCTACTGGCATTAGTCATTTTCTTGATTGCCAGCATAAGAGAAATAATTCAACTTTCTCACTTGAACGAACCTTCTTATCCTACAACATATTTCCCACTCTCTTAAGCCATAAATGCCTTTCTTTGCGCATTTATATGAGAAAATCACAAGAGACGGGTGGTCATTTTCGTAGTAAAATGAAGGGTTTGGGCAGACCGAAACTTAACATCACTGTAGCAAGAAAAACCACGACTTTCTGCAATAATTAAGCTTGAGGCATAATGTTGCTATATTATATCGAGTAATTAACAACAAATCACTTAAATCGCCCCATAAAAAATTTAATGAAATAAACACGTCGTTTGCCGTTTTAATTAAAATCGTTCATTTTATTTTTTTTTACTTTAATTCAAAACACTTATGTTCGGTTTTAATTCAAAATCTTGTGTACGAGATATTTTGTTTGTTATTTCATTAATTATACATATATAAAGATGAGCGATACATTATTTTTTCTCGTATTCACTTCACAGAAAAATGCTAAAAGCTAATTCACAATAAATGGTTTAATTAGTATGTAGTTTCTCTAAATACAGAGGCGTTAGCACAGCTTGAATAAAAAAAATAAAATACATAAATCAACTAGGTATTTTTTTAAATATACATACGTATATAGTTTAATAAACAATACATATGTTTCGTTTCGATGTAAAAAAATATATAAAAAAGGTAAAGAAAGAAGTTGTAGTCTTAAAATAACAAAGAAATCCAAATATTCAAATTACAAATATTTTAGAAATTTTAAGAAAATTTTTTGATTTAAATAAAGAAAAATATAAAAAACAGCAGCCTTTCAGACACATTCATGTAGATTGTTTTGTAATTGTGTGATAAATTGATTTCATATAAAATTATGTAGGGCACGTTTCTAATTCCTAGAAAATCTAAAAGGTAATAAATGCTACTAACTTCGTGTTAAATGTTTTGGTCATCAGAAAAGGAAAATTCATTATAAAAACGTTTGAAACAATAAACAATTAGGTGAATTGCTACATCGATTATGTTCTTTGTTAATTTTTTCTTGGTTGAATGCAAAGGACAAGAATTGATATAGCTAGGCCGAAAGAATTAAGAAATGTGATAATATTATATTTGTATCAATTTATCAAAAAAGTTACCAAGCGATAGAAAAATAAATATTGTAACGCTGTGAAATTTAAAATAAATACTTTTAACAGACTTATTTTTTACTAAAATCTGCTACAATTAATAATGGCATTTCAATATGCACACTCAATTTCTTTTTCAAACTAAGTTCAAACCAAAATGTAAGTAAAATTAGATCAATTAGTTTGAATGTAGAGCTAATATTCTGCAATACATTGGGTACAATTTGAAACTTCACAAGGGTTTAAGAGAACAGAAAATTAATTGGTTGGTAAGTATCTAAATTGCTCGAATCAACGAGAGAATATATAAAAAAAAATGAAATACAATTTCAATTCCAGAAATTTATGTATATTTAATTTAAGGTATATCTTGAAGTGCCATTATTACTTGTTAGCCCTTCCGTTTTGCAAAAAATTAATATTTTTTAATAAATTATATAAATTAAATATGTGATTAGTAAAGTCGTTAATATTCTGTTAAATATTTACTTCGTTTCATGCAATTGTTGTTATTTTCCCCAGGTTTAGTAATTATTTTCATTTTTTTGTGGTTTTCCTCTAAAAATATTTACGTTTGTTATTTAATAAATTTACGTTGTTGTTGTTGTTATTAATGTGATGATGCTGTTGATTTTGAGTAGGTTGTTGATGTATTGATTGCTGTTGTTGCGATTGAAGGTGTTGTTGTTGCTGATGATGGTGGTGTTGCTGATTATTATACTGGGTATTATAATAATAACGTTTCTTTTGTTCTCATTCTTGTGTTGATATTGGATTATTGTTACTAACTTCTGTAGATGTCGTCGCCGATTCATTTGTGAGCTTTTCACTAGTTTGAGGTGCCGCATTGTTATCTTGCTGTGTGGAAGCACCAACAGGATTTGTGGAATTTGAATTTTCTGCTAATGATGTTTCATTTACCACTGATTTGGTATTAGAAGCGGAGGCGGCTGCAGCGTTTGCAGGGGGTTGGAACGCTGGTCTTTGAACAAACATATTATCAATGATATGATCAATATTTTCAGCACTACCAATTGGGGCAGAGGCTGTGACATTTGACGAACTTGACTTGGTCTCATCTTTTGTCTCGGAGACTTTTTGTTGAGCGGCCGGTGTTTGTGATTTATTCTTGTCGGAAGGTGGCAGTATGGGTATAGCATTAGTGGGTCTTCTTTGGGGCAACGAAACAGGTCGATTACTGGTTTGTGTCGGTGGTGGTACAAAGTATGTGGTACCGCCCACCGTATTATAGTTTTGATAATTTGCAGCAGCCGTTGCTGCAGGATTTGGTTGTGGCACTACACCAACACCTGCTGCTGCACCAAAAGCTGATGTTGGTACAGTCTGTTGAGGTGTGGGTCCAGCATTAGCATAAGCCGCCAAAGTAGCCGGGTTTGGTTGCTGAGCCATATAATTGGGTGCTGCCTGTTGAGCAGCGTATGTGGCAGCTGCTTGAGTAGCTTGGGCGGCAGATGCTGGGGTATAGGCATCTGGTGCTACATAGTATGCTGTTTGTGGTGTCGCTGTTCCGGTATATGGGCCCGGAGGTTGCGCCTGAGGACCTACATTGGCATATGCAGCCTGTTTGGGTACATTTGCCTGTTGGGATACTTGTAATGCTTGCATTTGAGCTTGCATATTCTCCTGGTGATACATTTGCATGAGATTCGCTTGAAGCATTGCCTGTTCCGCGGGCATCAACATAGCTGGTGGCGTGGCTGCTTGTTGTTGTTGCATGTGCAACTGTTGCAATTGTTGATGTTCACCGATATGTTGGGCTTCATGCTGGGAGCGGCGAAGACTTGAATAACGTTTTGGTGGACCTCTTTGTTCCTGGGCTTGGTTTAAGTTTTGTGGGGCAGCCATCATCATACTGGCTGTTTGTTGATGTTGCAACAACTGTTGTTGCTGTTGTTGTTGCTGCTGATTCTGTGATGCTAAAGCATGCATTTGCACACTACCCACGTGGCTCGGATCATTACGATTTTGAACTTGTTGTAAACGCTGTGACAAGTTCGTTGACGGCAATGTTGGCTGTGGTTTTGGTTGCAACTGCTGTGCATTTTGTTGTCGAACCACATTATGATTAGCTGAAGATTGCTGTTGTTGGTGCAGCTGTTGTTGCTGATTAGGCACCACAGCATTATGAGAAGATCCTTGATTAGACTGATGGCCTTGGTCGTAATTTTTCTTCTTGTTATAATTGTCATTATGCTGCTGCTGTTGTTGTTGAGGCGATGATACCTGATTTTGTTGTGATTTTCCCAATCCAGAACCAGTGGAGGGGCTTTTGTTGATATGCTGGGACTGTTGATTTGCATTTGGTTGCCGATGAGCTTCCAAACGACTACTCAGGCTGCTTCCCTGGCCTTGGTTTGCAGGACCTGCTGAATTCTGACTGGATTGACGATTTTTCTGTTTAAACTCCATAGCAGCTTGACGGCCCACAGATGCCTGATTTTGGCGGTTAAAATTTGACTTTGATTTGGAACTTTTGTGTCCACTTCCTTCGCCACCCCTTTCTCTACGATCGTTATAATCATCTTGATGATTATTTCTTGAATGACTCTGTCTTTCGGATCTATCAGACTTTCCCTCTCTCTGACGTCTTTCCATTCGGTTTTCTTTTTCTTCTCGTGTCCTTCCAGAGGAACGTCGAGATTTACCAGAATTTTCATTTAATGCTGGAAAATCAGACGGCTTTGGAGGTTTTCGCTCCTTGTTATTCGTCTTTAGGTAGGCACTTTCGTCTTCCCAATTGCGATTGTATTTACTGGGTCCCCGACCATATCGACGTCTTCTTCGCGCTTTTGGTGGAGCATCCTCAGTGCGTATGTCATAACCATAGGCAGATACCAGCTCTGTCCTGGATTTAGGTGCCTGCTCAGATGGATCGAAACGATCGTGCGACCAACGGTCCACGGCAGAAGCAGGCTGCCATTTCTTCATAGTTTTTGAAGCTGAGGAGATAGTTGGTGCCGTCTTCGAACCTCCGGTACTGCCACCGGCACCATTAGTTGTTGACTGGCCATCAGCATCTTCCGAACCCTCCACTTCAATACATTCGCCGTCCTCAGCAGTGCGATCGTCATGCTCATAAAATGTACCCCGTTTGGGAATGTACTGTGGATTGCTTCTATCCTCATCAACTTTTTTCTGAGCTTCAGCATCGACTTTATCCTGTGAAGTCATATCACCTTCGACGCCTTCGTCGTCTTCCTCATCATCGTCATCAGTCTCTGAATCGTCGTCTTCATCATCATCATCTGACAAACTATCATCTAAGTCATCTTCATCATCATCATAATCATCTCCCCCCTCTAGATCACTGGCCGTATCATATTCCGAATCGTGGGGATGTGAGTTGCTCGATTTTTCTTGTGTTGGGGAAGTCCCTAAATCGTGGGATGCAGCATTACCGTCTGATTGCACACCACCCTCCTGCTTACCGTTTGACCCAACTGAACCGGCCGCATCAGCCGCGCTGGAATTCGTGACCGTCATAGGCGCTGCAGTTGCTGGCGCAGCTGCTTGCGAGACATTTTCAACATCGGCCATTACTTTGCTATCGCTTCGATTTTTCAACTATTCTCTCTAGTGTGTCACACGGCTTCTTCTTTCTAGACTAAAATTTTATTTATAATTCTGCCTTAGAAGTTTTACATAATCACATAGTATTTCTTTCAAATATTTACCTCAAAAATGCTATCAAATGTGTTAAAATTACAATTGTTAGAAATTTTAAATATTTTAATGATCTGTTTTTTGCTTATTTGGTGAAAATTTTTAGGTGTTTTCACAACGCAATCAAATCACCAAAAAATAGAAAGTAATAATGTTGATAAAGTATTGGTTACCTCGATTACCGGTTAATCATTGTCATCTCTTCTGTATGAAATCCATGGCTGGGTAAACTGATATATTGCTGATTTTTTATGGGATTGTGTCAATGATAACAAACACCACACCTTAAAGTATGCTACAAAATGTAAAGGCAAATACAATGTGGTGAATATAAAGCTGCATGTATTGCAAAACATATTGCCGTTGAAAATACAATTAAGCAATTAGTTGAATTTTATGGAACAAATAGGTATGTGCATGGTAGAATTAAGAAGGTAAAACCATGCAATCACATGTTTACACTTTTTTTTTTCAAAATTATTCATTTGACAACCTCTCATTGTCAAAAAATTTATTCATGAATACATTGTATATACACAAATCAGAGATGGGAAGCTGTTTTCTATCCAATTAAATATGACAAGATAAGTTACAGAAAATACAGAGCTGGGAATGGTGATTTAAAATGAGGTTACCTTTATTTCATTTTACCATGGGTATGTGTTAAAAAGCTAAATAAAACATTTGATTGTAAATTGAAAACGGCCTAATCGTGCTGAAGGCTAAAAGCATGTTTATATACGCGATATTAGGTCCTCTGTAGTTGTCATGGTAGAAGAATACGGGTAGTCACATCAACACAGCTGCTGGGACAATGAACTGTCAACCCAATTTTGAAATTAAAATGTTTTAAATGAAAAATTATTGAAATTTGTAAAAAATTTTTGAAAAATGAATCACTTAACAACCTCTGATAGGTGTCGTATTAAGAAACAAACCTACTTATTTATGGAAAAAAAAGTTCCCAAGCGTTGATGCATCTACCTGTATTTTCTACCATGGCAGTTGCGAAATCCACTTGTCTACTTGTTTGCGCAGATATTTTTAAACATTTTTGACTCATCAATGTCACTAGTGTTGATGCATCTACTTACCACGAATACAACTTCAAAAAACTAGGAAAAATTCTCTTAGTCTTATAGTGTCCACGATGGGATTTGTTTTTAACTTTTTTCAACAAAAATCTTATGTAGGGGAAAACCCACAAATATGAAAGAAAAGTTTTATTCTAAAATTGTATCATGTTGCCTTTTAATGTCGAAAATATGCATGTGTGTTTAAACTTATTTTTTTCAACAAAACAATACACACTGCGTATATGTTTGGACAGAGTAGGGGCACCAAAATAAAAAATTGTATTGAGGAGGTCACTTTGTGCTGTCCAAGGCCTAATTTAGGTCGGTTGACTAATAACAATATATAAGAGAAAATATGATTTCACCGTTTATCTTCGAAAAAAAAAACCGGATCAGCAGATGTAGCCTATATCGTTTCAGGGGTTTGAGTGAGAATATTCAAGTCACTCAATACTAAAATCATGGTAAAATTAAGAAGGTAAAGTCATTTCGAAAAAGCATATCAATCTCTGCATTTTCTGTAACTTTCCTTGTCAAATTTCACCGAATAAAAATAGGTTCCCATCTCTGATTTATGTGTATACAATTGTTTTATAAATACAAATTTTGACAATAAGATATTGTCATATGAATAATTTTGAAAAAATTGTCAACATATGAATACATGACTTCTTAATTCTACCATGACTAAAATCATAGATGGCTAAACTTCAACAAAACTAGAAAAATGCAACTCTGTGCTGGAGTCTTATGGTTCAAATAGATAATAACCTCCGAATGACATCGTGTAAGAAAACAAATAAAAATCTTCTTATATTTGAAAAGACATTTAAAATTTTTTGACATCAATATTCCCAAACGTTGATGCATCCATGGTACAATGAAGAGAAGGTAGGCCAACTTTGAAAAACTTGCAAGTATAGAGGTCTACCCGTTTGGCTTGTAATGCCAGAATTAGTATCAAAACAATAAAAAATCATACAACTTGTTGCATTTATTTTGAATAATTAATTGAATAATGCGATAACTGAATGAAAGGTCAACACTTCTTTTCAAAATCATGTACTATATATCCCTAAAGGATTATTTCGCTACAAAAACTCTAGATTTTGTCGATGCATAAGTTGAAATAAACATTTTGAAAACACCCGAATTTGAGTATTTTCTGAACAATTTTTTTGTTTTTGAAAAGAAAACACATACATAAACAAATAAAGATGACATATTAAGCCAAGAAAATAAAAAATTAAAATCATATGGTATCATAGCCCTACCTTGATATCATTGTATCATGGATGCATCTACCTGTATTGTTCTACCATGAAATAGACTACTAAATATGCAATTATTGGGTTTGTTTATTTTTAATTTTCCAACAAAATTCTTATATTGGGGAAAACCCGTGAGTCAAAAATGGAATTTTTGGATTATTCCACAAGATTGAGTCTAAAGTAGTAGGACAATACAGTTCCATCCCAAAATTTTTAAATATGCATTTATTTTGCAACCAAATTGAAAATAATGCCAAATTATTGTATTTTTTATTCAAAACAATACACACACATACACAAAATGTGTATATGTTCTGACAGAATAAGGGCACCAAAATAAAAAAAAAATGTAAAAAATTTTGTACGAAAATAATTCATATCCTCCGAAAATTCTTTCAAAACCATTAAGATACTTAAATCGAAGGAACGGTTATGGGGTGGACTATCCGTAATGGTGAGTAATTACACAGTGCAACATAGCATGAGAACTATATTGTACTTGTTGTATAATTTGTTTACTTGAGTGTAAATGAGTCTGGCGTACTGACACAAATGATATTCGCCAATGTAAACTACTAAATTTTCCGTGGGTTGCCAACTGTCTGAGTTTCATTGTTCATGTGGCATCACTGCTAGCTTTATATTTTCTAACACTGGCTTGTGGCAACTTTGTTTGTTTATGGTGTTTTGCCATTACCCCAAGATACATACACACATATATCGGCGTTTCATAAAATTTGTAAACGTGCTTCAAAAAATTCAACAAAATGTCTAAAAAAGATAAAAAGTTAAAGAAAGCTAAGCCAAATGCGGATCAAGAAGCGAATCAAACAGAAACAAATGACAAGCAGCAACAAAATGATTCCGAATTCCCAACTGATTGGGATGTAGATGTGTACCGCCGAGAATATGAAAGTGAAGAACACTGGCTACTGAGAAAACGCTTCATGGAATTCCACAAAGACAAGTTCCCCGAAGATAAACTTGTATGTTTAGCTCAGGTTTTTACAAACATGGAATTTATGGGTTGTAAATATCCCGCCGAGACAATGGCTATGGTGGCTGAACTATCTAAAGAAGTGGCCAAAGAATTCCGGGCCGGCAGAGCAAATCGTTTAAAGAGAACATTTGTTGCGGCCTCCGATGCAGCCGAGGCCAGGGCTAAAGGTAGACGTAAAAATAATTAACAAAGCTATTCAATTTTATGTTTATTTTTAAGTACAAATAAGTGAGTAGTAGTTAACAGACGTAGAAATGGATATGTCTAACGATTGAACGATTCCACCTCTCTTGATATTTTAAAACATTAGGACGCAGATCGACGCAGCAAACAAACGATGGTCAAAGCACACAACAATTGCAGGGTCAAAAGAGAAAGCATTTTGACATAGGAAGTACTGGCGAAACACAACCACCCACAAAGAAGATGCCGCAAGTAGATCTTTTCTCTGGTCTTAAACATAAACAATTTATTTTATTTTTAAATGGCGGCCGCCAATGTATTCAACTGTCTGCTCAGCGAAGTCATGTACCCTTTGAGGAAAAAGAAATTCCAGCGGAAAACAATATAAAGTAAGTGGAAATTCTTACGAGCTGCCAGTTTTATGATTTAACGCAATTTGTTTTCTTTAGGAAAGTTGAGATACGTCTAAATAACAACGTTGTGGCCTTAGCAACAGGAGAAAACTTGAAGTTAGCCAAGGCAAATGCATTTACTTGTGCTTTGGAGAAACTTCAAAATGAATGCTATACTATAAAGGTAAGAAATGTACTAGTAGAAGTGGTATAATGCGTCATTCAGTCATTCTAAATATATTGAGTTTGCTGAGACCTGAGTTTAATAAACACAAACTCAAATTAGGGACAATTCTAAATCTGTCCTATTCTAAGTGAATGGTGAAAAGTAAAGAATTTGAAGAAAATATAAATTTTGTTGTGGCAAAATGATCAGCATTAATCCCCTTATTGTTGTTTTTATAAAAACAACGTTTGTTTATTAGTGGAGAACGGTGGTAATGTTTAAGGCAGGGAATATCTAGGTTTCGGAAAGATCCACCAACCCCCATCAGTTTCCTTGTTTATTGTCTGGGATATTCTCCCCAGAAGTTATTTTAAAAATAACTTCTATGACAAAAAACTTTTTTAACCAAGTGCCGAGATCGTAAGCTCAATAGAACTAAAATTCTTTGGAAAATCTTCTAAATCTTACCACCGCACTTTTAAGCATTTTCATATTACTCCACTTGTTATGCTTTCGTTTTACACGAACGAAATAGCATAACCATGTAAGATTGTTTTGACTGTTAAAACGAAAACCCCTTCGTCGACCGTGTCTTGTCTATTAATAGAACAGTGTTGTTCGGGATACCATAGTATTTTGTTGCTGCAAAATGGTCAAACTTAATCCCTTTATTGTTGTTTTTATAAAAACCTGGTAAACATTACCATCGTTCTCCACTAATAAACAAACGTTGTTTTTATAAAAACAACAATAAAGGGATTAAGCTTGACTATTTTGCAACAACAAAATTCTATGGTATCCTGAACTGAAATTTTAAATATTTATAAATTACGTTGTTGCAAAATGGTCAGGCTTATCCCTTTATTGTTGTTTTTGTAAAAACAACGTTTGTTTATTAGTGGAGAACGATGGTAATGTTTACCAGGGGGTAAGGCAGGGAATACCTAGGTTTCGGAAAGAGCCACCAATCCTCATCAGTTCCCTTGTTTTTGTCTGGGATATTCTCCCCAAAAGTTATTTTAAAAATAACTTCTATGACAAAAAACATTTTTTTTACCCAAGTGACGAGATCGTAAGCTCAATAGAATTATAAATTACATAATTATATTTCCAGCAAAATCCTGATAGAAAAACAATTAAAATTGAAAAGAACAACAACAAAGCCGTTTGTGAGGTTATTAAAAGTGAGGTAGATGCAGCATCTGTAGATAAAAAATTGGATGATAACAACAAAGGTTTTAGAATGATGAAAATGATGGGTTGGTCTGGTGGTGGTTTAGGATCGAAAAAACAAGGACGAGAAGATCCTGTAGAGTAAGTAATTATAACTCCGGAATTTGAACATGGTACACGTAAACAAATCATCATCACTTGTAGATACTTATTTAAAAGTAACCGTTCGGGTTTGGGAAAGGAAGATTGTAAAATGGACAAACAATATTTCAAGAATATACTAAGGAACTATGTCGAATCAGACGACATACGAGAACTGCAATTTGAACCAACCTTTACCAAGGAAGAGAGAGCTTTACTACACGAGTGAGTATAGTGTATTAAATTATATTGTTATATTTTCTGAATTATTTTCTTTCTCGAAGGATTGCAAAAAATTTCAACCTAAAATCTTCGAGTTATGGCCAGGGTGAACAACGACGTTTGATCATCACCAAAAAGACGATCACAGATAATCAAATACTGCACGAAGTGTTAATCAATAAAAATACACGATTCCTTGATAGATATTTAGTACAGGTGCCAAAGTGTAAGAGACATATATTTCCTGATCACACTGAGACGCTGACCCTGTAGTATCAAAACATATTCTTAGTAATATGTTAATGTATTAGGACTAAGTTTTATTTGCTGCGTTAATTATAGGTTTGTCGTAACTTTATAGAAAATGTTAAGAATTAATCTGTAAGCAATTTCAAATAAACATTTGAATATAAAATAATGTCCAAAATTTGTTTATTTTCATCAATTTCCGAAAGCATTTTTAACAATGCTCTATACAAAAATTCTTGTTGAATGAAAAAAATAGCTAAAGATTATTTCTTTACTGCGCCCAAACGGCTTGGATCCTGACTGGGATAATGCACTTGTCCGGGAGCACCACCAGCCATTCCCGGTGGTGGTGGTATTGAATCTAATGAACTTGAGGCAGCAGATGCTGCCGCAGCGGATGTTGATGCCATTGGCATGGAATAAGGCGCGGCATAGGCCTGTGAATATAACTGCTGATATGAGGAGGCGGGTATGAGTGATGGTGGTATTTGATGCAATTTCATGCCGGGAGGTAGTACGGTGACTTGTTCTTGTTGTAAATTAAAGAAGTCATTTGGATTTGTTGCTGTGGCTGGTGCTATAGCATTCAATTCAAAACGACGATCGGTTTTAGCAGCTCCTTGTTTAGCCTGTGAATGTGCCCATTTGATTGTGGCCTTTTTGCCTTGCAATATTAGCTTATTGAAACTCTTTTCTGCAGCCAATTCCGCAGCAGAACGTTTTGTGTACTGTACAAATGCACATTGTTGGCGTGGAACTAAAGCTATTGAACGTATTTCACCGAATTGGTAAAAATGATCCCTCAACTCGGGTTCAGTTATATCTTCTGGTAAATTGCCCACGTATAGTGTGGTAATATTTCGATCTTCTGGAGGTTCCAATGTAGGCAAAGAAGCTGCCCGCTTCATAATTTTTTCAGCTACTGGATCATTGCGTCCATAGTAACGATCCTTAATATTTTGTTCACACAACGGATCATCGGGTTCATTTGGTTTGTCATGACGATATGGACACTCTTCACCTCTTTTACACTCACCCTTAACCCAAAATGAGCAAATATGTGGTCTATTACGTTTGTAATAGGGTGCTGTCCGAGCCAATTTTGACAACATATCACTGGCAGCCAGAGATTTTCCAACTTTTCCAGCCGCTTCGGTGCCATCGCCATCTTGCAATTCACGATCAATGTTCTGTATGTAATATTCCTTATTGACATCACTTTGAGGTAAATTGTCGGCCACTTTTAGAGCTGCATCCCTCACTTGAATGGGTAAGCCATATTCCAAGTCAAGAAGACAAGTTTGGCATACATTTTTCAATCGTGCACAGGTTTGACAAATTTCCGTTTTCTTGAAACGCATTCTTGCTCCGGGACACCATCGAAATATAGTGAAGGGTCTTGTACAAATCTTGCATTCCTTACCAAAGCGTTCTTTAATCATACGAACATATGGATTATCACCCAAACATGTCTGACAAAGTATGGGAAATTCGGCATCTTCCCAGTTCTGCCGATTGTACGTGTTGGTTGTCTTGGACATTGACATTTTTCCTTATTGTCTTTATTACAGTGGGGTTTCCAAATATTGTAACAATTTTTACGAACTTTTCTCCATTAAGTATATACAAAACGAAAATGAAAAAAACTATGCCACACAACTAAGCGTGAAGTAATACAAAAGACATTTGGTCTGGAATTAATTTCGGTGTTGCCAGATTTTTATTGTGCCAAATGATAAAATGTTAACATAGTTTGTTCACACAAGTTCGGTAAGTGGAATAAAATTACCTTAAACAGACAGGAACATTTTACAGGAAAAAGTAAAGTTTTACAGACTCTCTCTTTTAAATATTCGTTTTTCATTGTTTTCAGTTATAATCTTATCTAATCCGACTTATCCTTTAAATTACTGTTTCACTTCATTAAATTACTCGAGTGTGGAACCGGAATGACTGCATAATATTGCATAAAATTTTATAAAAAGTTATAAAAAGCATAAAATTTTATAAAAGTTAATAGGAAAATAAGGTGCAAGTACATAGAAATATTTTTTTAATGGCCTAGGTCATCGGCATTGTAATATAAAGAAGACAAAGTCATTTCAAATAAGCATTCTCATCTTTGCATTTTCTCGCCGTCTTTATTTTTAGTCGTAATCTCATCTGATCCGACTAATCTTATGATATATAAAATATGAAATCGTCATAAGCATTTGTAAATTACAGTTTCATGATACTTATTTAAATAAATTACCAGAGTGTGGAACCGAAATTACTGATTAATACTCCAAATGGGAATTAAAAAAAAAATTAAAATACAATTCCTGCAACAAGTCGGAGAAAATTAAGGTGCAAGTACATATTAATAATTTTTTAATGGCCTAGGTCATCGGCATGGTAAAGTCATTTTAAATAAGCATTCCCATCTTTGAATCTTCTGTAATTTACCTTGTCAAAATTCACTGAATCAAAAATAAGCTCCCATCTCTGATTTATGTATATACAATGGATTTATAAAAGTAAATTTTGACAATGAGATGTTGTCAAATTAATAATTTTGAAAAAAAAATTTAAACATATAATTGCATGACTTTGCCTCCTTAATTCTACCATGGTTATCGGCTGACTTTGTTACATTTAATATTATGCAAGTTTACTTGTGGCAAGTTTCTGTTTATATGAGGGAGGGGTAAGGGGAGCGGAAATGGCAGAAAATTGTTCATACTTGTAATTTTCTGGCAATCCATATTGTGTTTTTATTGTTATACAACAATATAAATAGCAATGACAGAAAAGACACCGCTGAAAAACAAAGTCATTAAAGTCCTGAATCAGGCTAGGCGAGCTACTGGCTGCAATTTTTATCTTTTGAACTTGCCTCTTGCATTTAGACAAGGCAATTATTTTCAGCAATTTGCTTTTTCAACATTACTTTGTGGATAGCTCGAATGGCCTCCATGTAAACATAGGCTTACATAAGTATGTATGTCTTACTTATTATATTGGCAACTCTAAAATTAACAGATGATGTTAATAAACAAACTAGATATAAACAAGAAAACGTTTGGAAACCAATTTTCTATTTTCCTGATAACCTGAATAATGTCCGCAACAACTTCTGATCCTCCCATTAAACGTTACAGACGGGAGGAGGACAATAAATCAGATCTGGAAGAAGACGATGACAAGTACGTGCCGTATGTTCCAGTAAAGGAACGAAAAAAGAAGCAGCTTATGAAACTGGGGCGCATAGTTCAATTGTCCAACGAAGATTCCAAGCCGAAGTCATCCAGTGAAAATGAAAACGATGAAGACTCACAAAATGCCAACGATCCAGAAGTGTGGGGGCGCAAATATAATATTAGTTTATTGGACCAACATACAGAACTGAAGAAAATAGCTGAAGCGAAAAAGATTAGCGATGTTGAAAAACAGCTTAAGGAAGAAGAAAAAATCCTTGAAAGTGTCCAACAACAGAAAGCTCTTATGGGTGTTGCTGAGTTGGCCAAGGGTATACAGTATGATGAACCGATTAAGACAAGTTGGAAGCCGCCGCGTTATATTATTGAGATGTCTGAACAAAAACGTAATGCTATACGTAAACGTTTGAGGATATTGGTGGAAGGTGTAGATGTGGCTCCGCCTATACGTAGTTTTAAAGAGATGAAATTTCCCAAGGGTATATTGAATGGGTTGGCTGCAAAGGGTATCAAGAAACCTACACCGATACAAGTTCAAGGAATACCTACAGTACTTTCGGGACGAGATTTGATTGGCATTGCATTTACCGGATCGGGTAAAACATTGGTGTTTGTTTTGCCAATTATTATGTTTGCCCTAGAGCAGGAGTATCGATTGCCATTTGCACGTAATGAAGGTCCTTATGGCTTGATTATTTGTCCATCCAGAGAATTGGCGAAACAAACAAATGATATAATTATGGTAAGTGTGAAAACATTTTTTTCCATTAAAAATTGCTTATTCACTCGGAGAAATTGTTTACTGTCCGCCTTCTAAAAAAATACCATTTGATAAATCTTTTAGTAATCTTCCTACGTCTAAATGTGTCCATACCTATACTGCGTTGTAGTAGAATACGTGGCACAAATAGATCAATCTGAAGGAAACAAGGAAGGAAAAACGTTTTTTTAAAGGATTTATTTTTAAGGGATCTTTGTTCGAAAAAAAAAACATAACCGATTCTTTTTCCACAATGAACACTGACATCGAGTTTATACATAACTTGAGTGCTTTAGGGACTGCTCGGATATCTCCCGCACTAGCTCCTTTCTGGCAGGTCTTTTGTCATGTAGGGTTTTGACCCTAAAATGGTGCATTTGTCTTTCATCTTATTTATTTGTTCATAGACAGTTTAGGACAGAAGACTTATGCAACAGTTTCTCTGTCCATATTAGATATCTTAGCATAAAGGATGAGATAAAAAAATTGCAACAAAGTCAAACGCCATAATTGTTACATTTTTTTAAATTTCATTGAATGAAGGCAAAACATTTCGGAAATAGCATCAAATTTTAAAATAATAATGATTTTAATTGGTCACCTTTGGTCTTCAAACGGCCGTCACACGCTGCCCGAATGTTGATCTGCGGTATTTTGGCCCATTCCCGACGTAGCGTTTGCTTGAGTTGATCGACACCGGATTGGTATCCGGAGATTTTGGTGGCCATTGTGCGCTGGAAACTAAGCGAGGAACTTCATTTCGTAACCATTCTTGGGTGGTGCGTGCTGAGTGCGATGGTGCCGAGTCCTGTTGGAAAAAATGTTTGCGTGCCCAAGGCTTTAATACACCTTCAAAAATATTTTCGCGATAATATTCGGCATTTATTCTGATGCCACGGTCGATTTATACGAGTGGAGAGCGACCAGCAGCTGTTATGGCGGTCCACACCATCAGGATGGCCAGCGCTTGAATTCTGTTGGCCATCCGAAGGTGCACATTTTCAGCTGACTTTTGGCAAGTAAACACGATCATTTTGTTTGTTTACAAACTGCTGGACAACGAACGTTTTCTCATCGGAGAAAACCAAATTCGATAGTTCAACACTTTCGGCCTATTTTCTTTCTCACCAAAATACTTTTGTACGCTTGTAATCAATATAATGAGCTGTCACTGGAATAATTTTAATAGCTGTCAGACGAGTGGCTTAGAAATGACAGCAGTATGAAGTTGGTTGCAGTTTTTGCATCTCACCCTGTATTATCCATAATGGCCAACTTTACTAAAAAATTCGATATCTGGTTAATAATCTAAAATTCTTCATTTTCTTTTTTATTCTATTACTTTTAAAACATTTTTTTTACTAATTTGAACTCCATTATTCTATGTTCTATTTTACAGCATTATAGTCGACATCTGGTAGAATCGGGGATGCCTGAAATACGTTCCTGCCTTGCCATCGGAGGTATTCCAGTTTCTGAAGCCATCGATATTATATCAAAAGGTGTACACATTATGGTTGCAACACCTGGTCGTCTCATGGATATGTTGGAAAAGAAAATTGTTACTTTGGACGTGTGTCGTTATCTGTGTATGGATGAAGCAGATCGTATGATTGATATGGGTTTTGAAGAAGATGTTCGTACGATTTTCTCATTCTTTAAGGCTCAGAGGCAAACTTTGCTCTTTTCAGCTACTATGCCGAAGAAAATTCAAAACTTTGCCATATCAGCTTTGGTAAAACCAGTAACAATAAATGTGGGCAGAGCTGGCGCAGCTTCTATGAATGTTACCCAGGAAGTGGAATATGTGAAGCAAGAGGCAAAAGTTGTGTATTTGTTGGAATGTTTACAGAAAACCGCACCACCGGTACTCATTTTCGCTGAAAAGAAACAAGATGTTGACTGCATACATGAATATTTGCTACTAAAAGGTGTGGAGGCCGTGGCAATTCATGGCGGTAAAGATCAAGAAGAACGTTCACGTGCAGTCGATGCATATCGGGAAGCACAAAAAGATGTACTTGTGGCCACAGATGTTGCCTCTAAAGGTTTAGATTTTCCAAATGTTCAACATGTCATTAATTTCGATATGCCTGAAGATATTGAGAATTATGTGCATCGTATTGGTCGTACAGGTCGTTCAAATACTAAAGGTTTAGCCACAACATTTGTAAATAAGACAACAGATCCATCGGTACTATTGGATTTGAAACATCTGCTTATTGAAGCTAAACAAAATGTACCAGATTTCCTGCTAGAGTTGTGTCCAGAATCAGAACAATATTTGGATTTGGGCGACTCACATGGTTGCAGTTATTGTGGTGGTTTGGGCCATCGTATTACCGATTGTCCGAAGCTGGAAGCAATTCAAAGCAAACAGGCATCAAATATTGGACGAAGAGATTATCTTTCGAATACAGCTGCAGATTATTAGAATTCTGTATGTTCTGTATGTGTATGGACTGTAATCTAAGATTTTTTTTTGTAAAAATACTATAAAAATATCGTAAAACATAGATAATAATTGTGTTTTAATGCATCGTGATTTTACACGGAATATTCAAGATCTGCCAACATTCAAATAAATCTAACCAAAACAATTTCGAAAATGTTGATTAAAACTAAAAAGGTTTCAACAAAAAGTTTGTTTGTCTTAAAAATTGTCTATAAACTTCGTATAAATGAATATGGTATTCAGACTATATTCATGGAGCTGTATTGAAGAATGATTTCTGTACATGTACGTGTATAACATTTGTTCTTGGTAGTGATAAGAAAATTCGAAGAACAAACCTGAAATATTTAATTTTGTTTTCTTTAAATTGCACTGTGCGACAATATTACATTTTTTTCTTAATAATTAAGATAGGATTGAGATTCTTTGAAATTAAGTTTCTTCGAAAATATTGCAGATAAAAATACGAGTCCCATTTTGGTTGACAATTTTAACCCTCAAACTAGTCGACAAAGGGGCCTTATTATTTTTTCTTTTAATATGAATTAAAACTTTGATTTAAACGGGTTCGTGGCAAGTCAAAATACTTTAAAAAATTACAGGGTGAGATGAAAAAACTGCAACCAACTTTAGACTGCTGTCATATCGAAGCCACTCGTCCGACAGCTGTTAAAATTATTCCAGTGACAGCTCATTTTATTGTTTACAAGCTTACAAAAGCAATTTGGAGAGAACTTTCCAGAAAAAAAGTTATTCGTGGTAGAATTCAAGCGTGATTTCTTTATATTTGGCTGGAAAACCTCAAGTGGCTATCGTTAGAGCACTGCAGCATTTAAATGTGAATCAATCTTTTGTGTATCGTACCATCACTCGTTACCGTGATACTGGTAGCATAGTCCGACGTCAAGGAAGTGGACGGAAGAAAACAGCAACATCAGCAGAAATGGTTCGAAACGTAAAGAAGCGACTTGATCGAAACGTACGCCGCAGTGGCCGAAAAATGGCTCCTGAGTTGAACATATCGCAATATTCCATTTGGCAAATATTGAAAAATGAGCTCGGGCTAAAGCCATTGAAATTCCTAAAAGTTCAAGAACTTATACCGCATTCGTGCCAAAGGTGACCAATTCGAACAAATCTAAACTTATTCTAAAATTTGATGCTATGTCTGGCATTTCTTGCCTTCATTCAATAAAATTTAAAACAAAATTAAAAATTATGGAGTTTGACTTTGTTGCAGTTTTTTTATCTCACCCTGTATTTGCCATAAAATTCTACTATAGGTAGAAAAATCTTTTGGAACAGAATAAATACCCACGTATAGCACCAATGCATAATAATAATTCACAAAACAAAAAAAATTAAGAATTTAAATTGAAAATAAGATCGATCATCCTGTAAATGTGTCGTAAACTGTAAACTTCTTGAGCCTACGACATATCAGTCTAGAAGTTATAGCCGGTTCTTTTTTTAATTCTTTGTATTTCCAATTTAAAGCCTATCGAAATACATACATTATTCAAAAAATAAAAAAAATTGAAAATATATCAAGCGGAATCGATTATGTGCGTTTGTCGCTAATCTTTTGACCCGCAAACCAATGAAAATCTTTGGAAATCCCTGAATGCACTTTCCACGAAAAAAAGAACGAACTCTTAAAAATGTTTTGTTATCATTTAACAGCACTCGTCAACAAATTAAATTTTGAGAGACACCAATTTCTAATTGTCCAATTGAATACAGTGTTTATACCGTGTATATTTATTTATGTATGCTCCTAATCTGCGATTAAAATCAAATAGAATTCGAAAGATGTGAATGAGGAAAATACATATTACTGGAAGCCAGGCTAAAAGTCGAGTTCATGACATATTTAATGTATGCGTTACTGTTTGTGAATGATGAATATGTAAATAAACTGAAAACAACATCTAAAAACCAAATCAGTTTCATATCTGCTGTTATCTCTGGACGTATATGTGTGAGTTTGTGCTCAGCTTTTGTAGGTTTACTTTGTGGCTGGAATTGGGATTGGGAGAACACATTTGTGAATAAAAGGCGATCGTCGTTTTGATCGTAGCTTGACAAAATAAAATCACCGACAATCAGCATTTCAAGCTTAGTCTTTTGCAAAACGCTCTACGGAACGTACAATCTGAATAATAAAAAACAAACACAATTTGTTGAACGTTGAAGCGTGTAAACGTCTTACATTTGGCGGGCGGAAAACGAACGGACGTGCGGGTCTTGTGATAAGAGGAAATAAATTAATTCAAAACAACGAAAATAAATAAAAGGTATTATCGAACTATTTCGTTCGCAATACGTTTTAGATTTCGAGTAAAAGATAATTAAGAAAAAAAAAAAAAACAAAAGCTAATAATAATTCGTAATCGAATGCCATTATTGATTGATTGATGATGACGATCATGATGTGATATGCAAATTTGACAATAAAAAATTAAGAAATACTTAAAGATAGATAAATATTTGTCTATGTGTTTATTTTGTAAGCAAACAATTAGTGAGAGTTTTTTCTGGTGATGTTTTGGGTAAAACCGGTAACCATTCAACGCCAGACATATTAGTTTTAAGAAATTAATGGTTATAACGAATTGGAGTTCATATCTCAATTTTTTTTCCGAAAAAAAATAAATTTCTTTAATGAGCAAATAATTGTTAATTATGGTGGAGGAAGTGAAATTGATTTATAAATATTAAACCCCAAAGTATGAATTGGGAACTCAATTTAGGCATGCATCTTTTCATTCTCCAGCGGAGGAAACAATTATATTTAAACGACAGTATAAATGCCAGGAGAAATGCCAAAATATACAAAGATTTCTATCCTTAAATAACTTAAAATACAAAATAACAATAAAATATATATATAGACTAGTAAGGAAAGAATAAAAGTCGGACAGGGCCGCAAATATCAAAAACCCACCATTTTAGATATTAATATAGATATACAGGGTGAGATATAAAAGCTGCAACAAAGTCAAACGCCATAATTTTTACATTTTTGTTTAATTTTATTGAATGAAAGCAAAAAGGTCGGAAATAGTATCCAATTTTAGAAAAAGTTTAGATTTCTTCGAATTGGCCACCTTTGGCATGAATTATGGCCTTCAAACGGCCAATGAATGTTGGAATGTCCAAGGTCTGCGGCCAAAATGTTTGCGTGCTTAAGGCTTTAATAAACCCAACAGTATTTTTTTGGGATAATATTAAGCATTTATTCTGATGCCACGGTCGAAGAGCGACCATCTGCTGTTATGGCGGCCCACACCATCATAATGGCCGGCGCTTGAGTTCTGGTGGCCAAGGTGCACATTTTCAGCTGACTCTTTGGCAAGTAAACACGATCATTTTGTTTGTTTACAAACTGGTTGCAGTTTTTTCATCTCACCCTGTATTTTATGTAAATAATATAGGCGTGGGTACGTAAAAGCAAAATCGGAGGATACATAACCCAGAGCTATACCAAAATATATACCGATATGACAATATCACTAACCAAAAACTATGTACTGAAAAACTTGTAATATGTACCTGAAAACTGGCAAATCTTAAAAATTTAAAAAAAAAAATTAGGCAAAAGTGGAAACATATGTCGCATTGTCGCTTTACTATAAGAACTTTGCCGTGTAGAAGGATTTTCATTTAATTTTAAATTTTGTACTAGTTTCCCGTTCCCATATTAAGTTTGTCATTCCGTTTGTAACACCTCGAAATATACATTTTAGACCCCACAAAGTATATATATCCTTCAACAGCATAAAATTTTATGTCGATTTAGAGATGACCGTCCGTCTGTCCGTCTGAGGAAATCACTCTAGCTTCGGAACGAATTGAATTAGATTGATAAAATTTTACTCAAATGTATGTTATGTCTGCAGGACTTTTGGTAGTGAAAATGTGCCATGTAGGTCCACGTTTTGTTATAGCCCCCATATAACGGTACCTCCCGATATTCGGTATTTTGATGATTTTAACGACATTATTCACCGGAATTCTTTCAAATTTGGTATTTGATGTTCGTAATAAATACTACAGCCTATGACAGGAGATTGTCTGTATTTGTAAACTACAAAATGTTGTTCGATAACCCAAAAGCCCAGTAAATGAGACCGAATAATACAGTAACATCAGCTTATTGGAAAAATAGCTGCTTTGTGGCCGATGTATAAATGGAAAAATTTATAATAAATTTTTGGCAATAATTTAATTATTTTTCAAATAAAAGACACACAACGTTGTATTATACTAATTTAGAACTAATTTTGCTCTATAAAATGGGTTATTTTGATTTGGTTTACTCAACAGTTTGAAAGTGTAATGCCATATTTAAATGAATGCTGTTCGGTAAAATTTTGCAGAATTTGTGCGTAGTAGCTGAATAATTTTTACTGAAAATGTTATCGTACACACCTAATATTATCCAATAATTTGAAGTGAATTTTTAGATTCAAGTGAGTTTTTAAACTTTTGAAGGGATTTTTATCAATCATAAGGCATGTCTTATGTCTTATTTTTCACTACAAAAATTGTAATTTTGATTTGGTTTTCTCAACCATTTAAAAGTACTGCGCAGCTGTTTTCTTGCTGAATTTTTCAAAATATTGTTCGATAACTTTTTTTTAAATATTTTGACGTGAAGGAGAAAGTCTTTCGGTAAACTTTACTGATAAATTTTTACTAGAAAATCAGCACTATAATATTTATGAACTGACCGAACACTTGCATGCATCTAGTTTGGTAGGTAAACAATCTGTCTTCTGCGACTTGCGTGGCGCAAATAGGTACACCGATATAATATCATGGTGTTGGACGAGATTAGTATTCTGAATCTTTCAAATTTCAAAAATAGATATTTATTTCATCTTATGTATGTGAAGTATATATAGCACAGAAAATTCCTGTTCTTTGCTTTAAGGCGTGGTTTTTAATGATTCAATTCTAGCTTCACTTTTCTTTAGAATTCTAATGTTATCAGTTTTTTTTCGGTTGAAATTAATTATTGTACTTATTGTATGTTTATATAAGTGAGTATGTTTTTTAAACATCTTATCAAAGGTAATAAATGCAAATACAAAAGAAATCACTTGGAAAATATGTGTCAATGTAGAGATTGGCGGTTAGAATTGAACTCATGTTCGTACTAGTTTCAGTGATAAGTAAATAGTGTCTAGTATAAGTCCTCACGTAAACATACCCAGGAACAATTTGGTATTACCAAGTAGTAAGTAAAGACGGCACAAAGTGTGCATGTTTGTCACTAAACCAAAGGTCATAAGATTGCAAGTTTAACATCTTTAATGTTAAA
The DNA here is from genome assembly GCF_030504385.1 of Musca domestica. Taxonomy (NCBI): domain Eukaryota; kingdom Metazoa; phylum Arthropoda; class Insecta; order Diptera; family Muscidae; genus Musca; species Musca domestica. The sequence continues at coordinate 24,729,137 of NW_026712328.1, read as the reverse complement.
TTAGACACAAATTCAATACTAATACTTAAAAGGTAAAAAATGTATATTTCTACAGTTTAACTCGGATTCTGATACCTATTTTTTTATACCCTTAGCCAGATGATCAGAGCTGGTATACATAAATTGATGAGAAAAGATGTATCGCATTCAAATAGCGACTTTAGACCAAATGAGCTACTCCTTTTTCAAATGTAATTTAAAACATTTTGTTAAAATTCGACAATTAATTTTGTAAATTGTAACATTTTAATTGTAACTCGAGATTTCCATTTGTTATTCGTAACATTTTAATTGTAATTCGAGAATTACACTTTTATTCGCAGTGTTCCACTTAAATTTCGAAATATTTCATTTTTAGTTTAAATGTTATTGAATGAATATCGGAAATAGCATCAAATTTTAGAATAAGTTTAGATTTGTTCGAATTGGTCACCTTTGGCACGAATTACGGCCTTCAAATGGCCAACTAAACCGTCACTGTTATGGCGGCCGCACCATGGCCGGCGCTTGAGTTCTGTTGGCCAACCGAAGTTGCACATTTTCAGCTGACCTCTTTGGCAAGTAAACACGATCATTTTGTTTGTTTACACACTGCTGGACAACTAATGTTTTCTCGTCTGAGAAAACCAAATTCGGCAGTTCACCATTTTCGGCCAAGCGAAGCAACTCTTTAGCTCTCTTAAGTCTATCTTCTTTCTGTTGCGGTTTGGAATTTCAATGGCTTTACTCCGAGCTCATTTTTCAATATTTGCCGAGTGGAATATTACGATATGTTCAGCTCACGAACCATTTTTCAGCCACTGTGACGCATGTTTCGATCAAGTCGCTTCTTTACTTTTCGAACCATTTCTGCTGATGTTGCTGTTTTCTTCCGTGCACTTCCTTGACGTCGGGCAACGCTACCAGTATCACGGTAACGAGCGATACTACGAGACACAAAAGAAATATTCACATTTAATTGCTGGAGTGCTCTAACGATAGCCACTTGTGGTTTTCCAGCCAAATATAAATAAATCACACTATCCCGCTTGAATTCCATCACAAATAACTTTTGTTCTGGAAAACTCTCATCAAAATGCTTATGTACGCTTGTAAACAATATAATGAGCTGTCACTGGAATAATTTTAACAGCTGCCAGACGAGTGGCTTAGAAATGACGGCAGTTTGAAGTTGGTTGCAGTTTTTTCATCTCATCCTGTAGATTCGTGTACGGCTCTGGCTTTGCTTTATGATATGTCACAAAATATGGGATGCGAAGACTTCAAGCTGCTTAAGTACCCACACCTTTAGGCCTTGTTTTTGAACTTCAAAGTAGAAACAGTAAGACATTAATCCGAAAGAATATAGCTTTACGAAGTGCTACAACAAAACCTCAGTTTAAATAATAATTACATTTGAACAACATTTCTGTAATTTCTCTAGACAAATTTCTTATGATGTCAAATAAGCATCTAGGCATTGTAGTATGTCAAACTCAAATTATATTAGAAGGTGACAGTAGGATTCGAGTGCGTCCTTTTGTACATATTTTTATAATATGTCAATAAATATGCCGTAACACAAAAAAAAAAAAAAAACCGTAGTTAAAATGGAAATCACCAGATGTGTCACCCTTTACACGGTCAATATATTTTTCTACAATTGAATAAAAACGTGTAGCAGGTATCAAATCATTTACGACAGTGACGCGTACAATGAATAAGTATCAAGTTTTGCATATCTTAATAGAACAACAACAATAATACAGTTAAATAATAACAACAATAATAATAATAAATATGAATCTTAAACAGTTTGCGTCTAGTGGCAATAAATTGTTAGTTGCACTTGAAAGTGTAATAGAGGTCATCGCGAGAGCTAATTGTATTGTATGCCAGTCATAAATAAACCACCACCACCATTTGTAGTTAATTTTATTTGAATTTTAAAAAATAAATATTTATTTAAAGTTATTAAAAACAAAGTCAAGTTCACAGAAACTAGGTTGTATGCCTCATAGATGTATGTTATCGAATAATTGTAGGGCTAATCCCATCGTTCCCATCGTGGAAGGATCCAGTAGGGAAGTTATTCCAAACGAAATTTATGCCATAACATTTTTATTTCGACTGGTTTGACAAATACGTAGTGTGTATTTTGAGGGAAATTTGAACGTCGGAGAATAAAAAAGTGGAAAAATGAAAGGGCCGAACTTTGAATACCCTGGAACGAATTTGAAATTTTTCAAAAATAAATAAATAACAATAATAAATAATTAAAATAAAAAGAATATTCCGTTAACAATTTTGTTCAAATCTTAAAAGTACTGAATATAGCGAATTACCGTTATTTTCCGTAGACAATTTTTCGCCACAGACTTTAGTACCCAAAATACCGAATATATAGCGGTACAGCTATATATGGGTTATAACTAAAGGTTAACATATACAGGGTGAGATGAAAAAACTTCAACCAACAGCTGTTTAAATAAGCTAATTATACTGTTTAAAAGCGTACAAAAGCATTTTGGTGAGAATTTTCCAGAAAAAAAGTTATTCGTGAAGGAATTCAAGCATCATAGTTTGATTTCGTTATAATTGGCTGGAAACACTCAAGTGGCTATCGTTAGAGCACTCCAGCATTTAAATGTGAAATGGTTCGAAAATTAAGGAAGCGACTTGATCGAAACCCGGCTCGTGAGCATCATATCGCAATATTCCATTCGGCAAATATTGCAAAATAAGCTCGGGGAAAAGCCATTGAAATTCCAAAACGTGCAAGAACTTACACCGCAACAGAAAGAAAATAGACTCAAAAAAGCTCGTGTTTACTTGCCAAAGAGGTCAGCAGAAAATGTGCACGTTCGGTTGGCCACCAGAACTTAAGCGCCGACTATGGTGATGATGTGGGCCTCCATAACAGCAGATTGTCGATCTCCGCTCGTATTAATCGTCCGTGGCATCAGAATAAATGTCGAATATTATAGCGGAAATATTCCGGAGGGTGTATTAAAGCCTTGGGCACGCAAACATTTTGGCCGCAGACCTTGGACATTCCAACAGGATTCAGCACCATCGCACTCAGCACGCGCCACCCAAGAATGGTTACAAAATTAGGTTCCTCGCTTCATTTCCAGCGCACAATGGCCACCAAAATCTCCGGATATCAATCCGTTTGACTATTGTGTCTGGATTTTGGAAAGCAAGGTTGACACAAAAAATAGCAGTGTTGATCAGCTCAAGTAGGGGCTTCACTGGGAATGGGCCAAAATATAGCAGAGCAACATTGGGGAAGCGTGTGACGGTTTTATTGGCCGTTTGAAGGCCATAATTCGTGCCAAAGGTGACCAATTCGAACAAATCAAAACTTATACTGAAATTTAATGCTATTTTCGACATATTTTGCTTTCATTCAATAAAATTAAAAAAAATGTAAAAATTATGGAGTTTAACGTTGTTGCAGTTTTGTTATCAGAGCCTGTATATTTTTGATCGGCCTGTCCGTCCGTCTGTTTTAATCACGTTAGAGTCAGAACGATTAAAGATGGGACGATAAAAGTCAGTCTTTTGTCTGCAGGCAGGTCAAGTTCAAAGATGGGGTATATCGGTCGACGATATCGTATATAACCCATAAACGGTTTTCGGTACAAGGGGGCTATATATACATGTATATCGATACTTTTTGGCTTAAGTTTTTTGAAATGGAGTTGTTATTTGCTGTTTCCAAGACCTAAACATGTCTCTAAACACAATCCAAAATTTTACCGTTGCTATTACTAAAAATAGACTTTGTTATTAAGGGCGAATTACAGTAAAATGCCACAAAGAAACAGCTCGTGTTGAATTCCTAAAATGAACACAACAAAAAATATCTCATTGCTCGTTTCTAAGCCTTAAACAATTACAATTGGTATTATATAAATAAACACGCTTAAGCATGATGAATATTAACCACAATTTTGTTTCATTTCATTATTTGTTTGTTGTGTTTATTTTAAATAAATTATTTATGTATGTATATCGCACACGCACGCACAAAATGTCCGTATGACAAATGTGATCAGCGATAAATCTCTTGAGATATTTCTCACGCCCTGTCAATTTTTTTGTTGTCCAACAAACCGAGATTCAAGACCACAATATAATTTGTTTTTAAATATTTTTGAACAATAAACTTCGTTTGCGGCAAAAACAAAATTGGCACAACACGTTTCATGTCAACGCCATAGTCATAATTTGTCTTAATTTTACAAAACAATTGAAAAGATTTTTTGAGAAACGATAAGAAATAAATACTTAAAACTGACGTAATTTTCGTACAGAATAAAGATTATTGCTTTTGGCCTAATATTGTATTTAGCTTTGGATTATTTTTTTATAGTACGTTTACATTTTATAGGACTTAGAGAGCCCAGTCGGTTTAAATTGTCAGTTCCACTGCATAAACCTTAAATAAATCTTCACAAAAAAGGTTAACCTAGAAATTTTCTAACGTAAACATGCCTTTAGCAAAGGAAATTCAGATTTGTAATCCTTTGACCGCGAATTCTGTGAAATAAACATCAACTAGCAAAAATTTACATTTGAGCAAATCCCGTATACATGTCATATATGTATTTCAGATGTCTAATTGAAACTTGAATATTTCAGCAAACGTTTTAGTAAAAATGTATCTTTAATTCAGAATTACTTAAAAACAAGTAAGGAAAGGGCAAAAGTTGGCCGGGGCCGACTATATGATATCCTACACCACTATGCGTTTTTAGTAGAGCTTACGTAACAAAAAAGTTTATATTGGGAATTTATGTGAAGTAGATCATACCAACTATGAACCAAATAACATTGCTGTATAGTGCATGATATGCCGTCGATAAGGATTATATTCGAACTTCAAATGCCAAATTTGAAACAATTCCGGTGAATAAAATCATAAAATCATCAAAATACCGAATATCGGGAGCTACCGTTATATGGGGGCTATATGAAAACGTGGACCTACATGGCCCATTTATCTCAATTCGTTCGAAAGATAGAGTGATTACAGCAGACAGACAGACACACAGACGGACATGGCTAAATCGTCTTAGAATTTTACGCTGATCAAGAATATATATACTTTGCTGGGTCTAAGATCATTATTTCGATAAGTAACAAAACGAATGACAAAATGAATATACCCTCCATAGTATGGTGGAGGGTATAAAAATATTTATTGAAGCAATAGATATAACGGACCGAGTTTCGCCAAATTTTAAAATTCGGTTGAATATGAAAAATCTATTCAATTTGGGCTGGTATTACATATATGGTGAACAATAACCGTAAAATCGGATGAAGATGTATAGCGAAGCTATATAGATATCTAAATTGATGTACATAAAATTTGGCAGTGGTGTTTTCGAGCAGTAGCTGATGTCCTGTGTCAAATACCATTGTTGTAGAGTACATATTACGGATATGAGGGACTTTAACTTTTAAAAAATCGGATGAAATATATAGATATGGGAGCCATAGCTATATCTGAACCGATTTTCAACAATTTAAAAGTACTTGTTTCTAGGATGAGTTCAGTTGCAATTGCCAAAATTCAATCCATTTGGGCTGATATTGGCCATTTGGTGCACAATAAACCTGACATCGGATAAAGATATATATGGGAGCCATATCCTAATCTGATCCGATCTCGATAAAACTTGACAGAGATATTTTTGTTTTTGTTGGTACCAGACCAAGTATCATTCTTGTGAAGTGCATATTACGCATGTGAGGGATTTAGAAACCTAAATCGGATGAAATATATATATATATATATATATATATATATATATATATATATATATATATGGGAGTTATAGCTGTATCTGAACCAATTTTCACGATATTTAATTTACTTGCTCTACGCTGAATTCGTTTGGATGTGCTAAAATCCGGGTCATTTGGATTGATATTGTCATTGAAGGCATACAGGCTGAGATGAAAAGCAGCAACAAAGTCAAATGCCATAATTTTTAAATTTTTTTGAATGAAATCAAAAAGTGTCGGAAATAGCATCAAATTTTAGATTAAGTTTAGATTTGTTCGAATTGGTCACCTTTGGCACGAATTATGGCCTTCAAACTGCCAATGAAACTGTCACACGCTGCTCGAATGTTGCTCTGCGGTATTTCGACCCATTCCCGGCGAAGCGCTTGCTTGAGGTGATCGACAATTTGGTATTTTTTAGTGCCAACCTTACTTTTCAAAATACTCCAGACACAATAGTCCAACGGATTGGTATCCGGAGATTTTGGTGGCCATTATGCGCTGGAAATGAAGCGAGGAACCTCATTTTGTAACCGTTCTAGGGTGGCGCGTTCTGAGTCCTGTTGGAATGTCCAAGGTCTGTGGCCAAAATATTTGCGTGCCCAATGCTTTAATACACCTCCAGAATATTTTCGCGATAATATTCGGCATTTATTCTGATGCCAAGGTCGATTAATGCTGCTGATGTTGCTGTTTTCTTCCGTCCACTGAATTTGGTTGCAGTTTTTTCATCTCACCCTGTATGTCTATCCTTCTCTCCAAGTTACAAACAAATGCAGAAAGATATGATACCCTTACCACTATGTGGTGTAGGGTATAATCAATATAGCTACAAGTTTCTCTCTCTCCAATCTACCGATACCATATAATTGTACCACCCAATTTAAGGGTTATGGGCATATTTTTCAACATAATGGTTTGAAATTTAGCATTCGAAGTTCCTATTGGGTACTTTTTTGCTTCCAAGCCGATCAGCTGGTCGTTCGCTAAACTTAACTTACGGCTCACAAACTTTATTTAGTCGATTTTGATATTCAAATTTTCTAAGACAAATTTTGCAAATGATTTTTCAATGATCTAAAATTTAACGCTGTTGAATGTAGCTAATTTCCTGGTCTTAAAATTTACAATTTAAAAAAAAATTCTCATAAAAAATAGAGTCATTAACCATTGTTATCATAATGAATTCAAGCTACTAGTTTTTTATAATTTCTATTAAATTTATTGGATAAAATGTTTTTTGAGACGTAAATTAATAAATTAGGGGAAGTAGCCAATAAAAAACAAATCTCTTAAAATATTGTCTATTCGGTATTTAATTTATACATATAATTAAAAAATCATTGAACTATGTATTTAAATAAGGTACAATTAATTATAACCATTCCATTCTGATATGATCAGCCTATAATTCAGACTTGAATGTTCACTTTCATTTAAATGGAATAAATGTAACTTCGTATTCAATATTCAAGACAAACCCAATTTGGGTTTATGGCTTGATTAAGAAATTTCTTTAAATGTCTATATGTTCTAACGGAAACCTTTTATTTTAAGATTCAGAGCCAGTTATATTGCTTGTAATTTCCAGTTTTTTGATATCTTAAATAATTTTACTAATTTTAAGCTTACATCTATCGATCTTGGATGTGGCTGATAAAATCAATTTCTTAATGTATTTTATTACTATACTTACATATGTAAACTGAACATACAAGCATGGGATGAAACTTGATTCGATTCTAATTGTGATACTAAATTTATTTTAGTTATCAAAGCAGACCTTTCTTCGACAGAAGGCTCTTTTAAAATCATATTTTCAAAATTTAATCACAATTTCAATAAAAGAAATGGTTACATTTGAAACATAATAAATCGATTCATTCCAAAACGAGCTAAAATGGTTTCCATCTCATACCTGATAGATTATATATGCCTACAACATTTTCGGCAAACATTAAATAACGTTACGAACGAATCTATGCATATAATTAAGAGCTCATTGAACTACTTAATTATAGAAACATTATGTATGAGAATAAAATATAAATTTATTATAAACTGGGCATTTCTCTTATATATATTTCCTGCATTATTAGGTGATGTCACTGTTTTATTTGTTTTAATTTTCAATATTTTCACTTTCATTAAAAAAGAATTTCTAATTTTAGAATTAGAATATAGAAGAATTCAATAAAAAAACACGAAGCAGATTGAATTACGCATTATTATGCAAATCTCTCTTCTCCACTACGAAATTGAAATATTTAAATTTTTTATAGCCAAATAATATCTTAGAATTGTCGTGACAATTTAAAAAGGTTGTAGTCGTTGGTATCAAATACCATTGCTATAGAGTGCATATTATGACTTTGATATGTCTTAAATATTAAACCGTTATAAAAACAAGTAAAAAACATTAAGTTCGGTCGGGCCAAACTTTTAATACTCTCCACCTTAGGCTAAAGGAAACATTAGAAGAAATGTGGCAAAAACCATTAAAATGCCGAATATCGGGAGGTACCGTTATATGGGGGCTATACAAAATCGTGGACCTACACATGCAATGTTTCGCCAAAGGAGCTAGAACCCATTATGACCTACAAATACCAAATTTCAGACAAATCCGTGAAAAAATGTGGCAAAAACCATCAAAATACCGAATATTGGGAGGTACCGTTATATGGGGGCTATACCAAATCATAGACCCATACATGCAATGTTTCGCCACCGGAGCAGGAATTCATCATGAGTACGTCAATTCTCTACAAAACAAAAACAAAGAAAAAAACAAGTAAAAAAGCTGTAAGTTCGGCCGGGCCGAACTTTGAATACCCTCCACCATTTGGAACGTATTTGGCAATTCAAAAACAATAAAAACCGTTAAAAATTCTGTTAAAATCTTAAAATTAACGAATGTAGCTGTTATATTAGGGTCTATACGACGACATGGACATGCATAGGCAATTTTTGTCATAAGCCACTTCAATATTTAAATGCGAAACTTAAAAAAATCTGTGAATAATGTCGCTAAAATCATCAAAACACTGGATACCGGGAGGTACCGTTATATGGGGGGCTATACGAAGACGTGGACCTGCACAGACAATTTCCTGCCATAGGCTGTAGCATCCATTACGAACATCAAATACCAAATTAAAAAAAATTCCGGTGAAAAATGTCGCTAAAATCAACAAAGTATCGAATATCGGGAGGTTCCATTTATGGGGCTATACGAAAACGCGGACTTGCACAGAAAATTTTCTGTCTTAGGCTGTAGCATCCATAACGAACTTCAAATACCAAATTTGAAGCAATTCCGATGAATATTGTCGCTAAAATCATCAAAATACCGAATATCGGGAGGTACCCTTATATGGTGGCTTTACCAAAACGTGGACCAACATAGCCCATTTCCAATACCAAAAGTCCTGCAGTAAAATTGCGTCAATCTACTTCAATTCGTTCGGAAGCTAGAGTGATTTCCACAGACGGATAGGCAGACATCGCTAAATCGACATTAATTTTTGTCTGTAAGCTGCAATATGAGCTTCATATTCTTTGAAAAATTTATATATTATATATTATATTTTGATACAAATTCAAGTTTATTGTACACAAAAGGGTTTATATCAGCCCAAATCAAATAGTTTTTTGGCACATATGACCGAATTCAGCCAGGAATAGAGTGTGTCAAATTTGGTGAAAATCGGCTCAGATGTAACTAGAGGTCGCATATAGCTTCATATTTTAGAATAAGTTTAGATTTGTTCGAATTGATCACTTTTGGCACGAATTATGGCCTTCAAACGGCCAATGAAACCGTCAGACGCTGCCCGAATGTTGCTTTGTGGTATGTTGGCCCATTTCCGACAATGCGCTTGCTTGAGGTTATCGTGAGGTGAAAATACTCCAGACACAATAGTCCAACGGATCGGTATCCGGAGATTTTGGTGGTCATTGTGCGCTGGAAATGAAGCGAGGAACCTCATTTTGTAACCATTCTTGGATGGCACGTGCTGAGGGCGGCGATGGTGCTGAGTCCTGTTGGAATGTCAAAGGTCTGTGGCCAAAATGTTTGCGTGCCCAAGGCTTTACTTCACCCTCCAGAATATTTTCGCGATAATATTCGGCATTTATTCCGATGCCGCACACACCATCACCATTACGAAGATTCACATTTTCAGCTGACCTCTTTGGCAAGTAAACACGATCATTTTGTTTTGCAGCGAATGTTCTTTTCATCGGAGAAAACCAAATTCGGCAGTTCACCACTTTCGGTCAAGCGAAGCAACCCTTAGCTCTTTTGAGTCTATTTTCTTTCAGTTGCGGTGTAAGTTCTTGTACTTTTTGGAATTTCATAGGCTTTACCCCGAGCTCATTTTTCAATATTTGTTAAATGGAATATTGTGATGTGTTCAGCTCACAAGCCATTTTTCGACCACTGCGACGCGAGTTTCGATCAAGTCGCTTCTTTAGCTTTCGAACTATTTCTGCTGATGTCGCTGTTTTCTTCCGTCCACTTCCCTGACGTCGGGCCACGCCACCATTATCACGGTAACAAGCGATGGTACTTTAACTATAGCCACTTGTTGTTTTCCAGCCAAATATGAAGAAATCACACTATCACGCTTGAATTCCATTACGAATACTTTTTTTCGAAAAATTCTCAACAAAATGTTTTTGTACGCTTGTAAACAATATAATGAGCTGTCATTAGAATAATTTTAACAGCTATTGGACAAGGGGCTTAGGAATGACAGCAGTCTGAAGTTGGTTGCAATCGTTTTATCTCACCCTGTATATATTTTTCATCCGATTTTCCCTCACACCCGTAAAACGTAATCCAAAACAGTGATATTTGGTGCCATTTAAAAATACCTCTGACGTTTTTCAGATATCAGATATGGATATAGCTCCCATATATATCTTCATCCGATTTCATGTTTATTGTGTATCAAATATTTAAAATCAACTCAAATGGGATAGATAGATGGGATAGGACATCGGTCCAGACATAGTTCCGATATATGCTTTAATCTAGGGGTACTCAAAGTCGAGAGACACAAATATCTTCGTCAAATTTAGTGGAAATCGATTCAGGGTTCCAAATTATCATGATGTATATTCTACTTAAAAAAAAAAACCATATAAACGGTTATTTGGTAGGGGTAGCTCTACTAAATATGCATAGCGGTGACTCTTGATACAGTCGGTTTCGTCCGATTTTTTACCTTCTTGTACTGGTTTCTTTTTGTAAACAGTGATGACATAAATTTGTGCTTTCCTGTTCGATATAAACTGTTGAAATGCCTTGACTAATAAAGTTACTCCACCTAATTAAGCTCTTTTTCACATATTCAACTCATATATTTCGGATAGTTTAATTAACACTTTTAAAATGCAATATCTCTGATATTTCAAGTCATAGCCATATTGCCACATAATTATAATTATAATTATAATGTTCATCGGCAAATAACACACACACACGCGCGCACCACTTTTCTTATTAGGAAATTTTAAATTGTCTATAACTTTCGTGGCAATTATGCCATTTGAGCTATAATCATTTTGGCCCACCATTAAATTTCAAATTTAACGTTTAGAATCTCCCGAACGATAATCTCAAGGCAAAACCTATAATATTTGTATCCTTTCATTAAATATTTCGGCATGAACTTTGTCGCATTGAACGAACGACCGAACAAACCAGCACCCATGAACCCGAAAGTGAATTAAATAAGTATACATTTGTTGTTGTGTGTGCCATGCCATTACTTGGGCGCGTGAACCTACCTAAACCGCCTTTTACAGCAGGATTTTACCTGGTTAATAAACGCTATGCAGTCGAAATATAGATTATAATTATTTTGCATCGTTTATTGAATTATTGATAAATCGAAACACTTTCAGGGCGATATGCCAAGAAGGTGGGCCGGAATGATTTGAACCATGATGGTAGCTGTGGCAATGGTGCTGTGCCGTTATATTTACAACATAATAAACGGTGTTAATGGTATTCAGTTATGGGGTTGCAAAGCTGTCGAATATTATAGGGGATCCCAAGCCCATTTACCCTTTCTCACTCATTATGACACAAGGCCTGCTTACATTGGCGTAATGAAAATAATTATCATTTACACTATACTGCAACGATATGTTTTCTTGAACTTAATTAGAAGAACTATTGGGCCTCTCGAAATATTCTTTTGAGGACTCAAATACTTATTGAACCCTTTTGGAATTAATAGATTATCCCAAATGTTAAGAGGGGTATAGGTACTATATAGAATTAGGTACATAGTGCAATATTCCATTCGACAAACATTGAAAAATGAGCTGGGGGTAAAGCTATTGAAATTCGAAAAAGTTCAAGAACTTATACTGCAACTGAAAGAAAATAGACTCAAAAGAGCTAAAGAGCTGCTTCGTTTGGCCGAAAGTGGTGAACTGCCGGATTTGGTTTTCTCCGATGGGAAAACCTTCGTTGTCCAGCAGTTTGTAAACAAGCAAAATGATCGTGTTTACTTGCCTAGAAAGTCAGCTGAAAATGTGCACCTTCGGTTGGCCACCAGAACTCAAGCGCGGCCATGTTGATGGTGACCTTGGACCTTGGACATTCCAACAGAACTCAGCACCATCGCACTCAGCACACGCCACCCAAAAATGGTTACAAAATGAGGGTCCTCGCTTCATTTTCAGCGCACAATGGCCACCAAAATCACCGGATATCAATCCGTTGGACGATTGTGTCTGGAGTATTTTGGAAAGCAAGGCTTCGCCGGGAATGGTCCAGAATACCGCAGAGCAACATTCGGGCAGCGTGTGACGGTTTCATTTTTTGCTTTCATTCAATAAAATTAAAAAAAAAAATAACAAATTATGGTGTTTGACTTTGTTGCAGTTTTTTATCTCACCCTGTATATATATTCTTTATAAGCATACAATTCTATGTCAATTTAGCGATGTCCGTTCGCCTGTCCGTCTGTGAAAATCGCTCTAACTTCCGAACGAATTGAAGTAGGTTAATAAAATGTTACTCTACGCTAGGTCTGCAGGACTTTTGGTATTGAAAATTTGCTATACAGGTTAACGTTTAGATATAGCCCCCATGTAACTGTACCTCCCAATCTTCGGTATTTTAGAGATGTTATTCACCGGAGTTGTTTCAAATATCGTATTTGAAGTTCCTAATAGGTACTACAGCCTGTGACAGAAAATTGTCTATACAGGACCAGGTCTTCGCATAATTCCCATAGAACGGCGCTTCCCTGTATTAGGTATTTTGAAAATTGCAACGACATTATTCACCGAAATGGTTTCAAATTTCGCATTTGCACTTCGTAACGAGTACTACAACCTATTACAGAAAATTGCCTATGCAGGTCCAGGTCTTTGAATAGCCACCATAATTCGGTACCTCTCATATTCGGTATTTTGATGATTTTTGCTACATTATTCACCGGAATTTTTTAAAATTTCGTATTTGTACTTAGTAACGAGTACTAAAACATGTGACAGAAAATTTCCTATGCAGGTCCAGGACCTCGTATATCGGTACATCTCTATATTCGGTATTTTGATGATTTTAGCTACATTATCCACAGGAATTATTGAAAATTTCGTATTAGAAGTTCCTACAGCGTACTACAGTATAACAGTCTATGACAGAAAACTGTATATGCAGGTACAGGTCTTCGTATAGCCCCCATGTAACGACACCCCCTATATTCGGTATTTTGATGTTTTTGCGACATTTGAATACTATAATGGCTATGACTAAAATTGCCTATGCATCTACGTTTTCGTAAGGATCCCGTTATAACGGTTAATCCCTATATACTGTATTCTTAAGATTTCATTCAAAGTTCGATCCGGCCCAAAATAATACACTTATTCCTGACCTGAATCATCCAAACATATATTTCTAAGTCAATATAGGCACGCTGTTAAATAATCCTAAAAATTATTTCAAAACGCTTGCTAATTTCTTTGTAAAACATATATTTTCAATATTTTATCGCACAGATCGGGTATAACACCTTTCATCTATATTACTGTAATATTTGACTTGTTTTGTTTTGATTTTTGAAAAATCAGTGTAGTCGTGTGTTGATAAAATAGTGATTAGCATAATTTTAGCACCCGTTTATTAGCACGTTATGCAGCATGCCTGAATATATATGTATGTATGTATGCATGCATGCATGCCTGTCTGTATGTAAATTAATATGCCATACATTTATGTGATGTTATGTTTGTCGACATGTGTTAATAGTTATGTAAATGATGAATAGAAAAAAATAATCAAACACCCATGGTTGGGAGCAGAGATTTACATACAAACCTATATTGGATAATAATATTTTAATTTCTTAATACTTTGAGAGCAGAAAATTGTTCTGCAGAATGCTTGAGGTAAACATATGGAAAGTGAGAATCTTTTTAAATGGTGCGCTGAAGAAATAAAAACAACACATTTATAAGCTTATGATAGGGAAATTGCTTTGAAATTGAATGGTTTTAATAATGATTATAATGATCGTTCCCAAAAAGGTAACGGTTCCAAAAAGTGACTATATAAGGTTAATTAAACCGTATCAATTTCAAAGTTCAGAGCACTAAAGCATTGGGTGGTGAAATATTTTTGAGTTACCAGACACTGACTTGTTTAATTCATTTCTTCGAAATACATGTTCCGATGTTAGAGCTTTTAGCGTGCAATACAGTTCAAATTTTTATGCGGCCTATCGAAGCGAGATTTGTCAACCAATCAAAATATCATATAAAAAGCTATCCAGTAAAAATTCACATTACAACATAACAAGTTACCTAACCAATTTTTGTTAGTCCTAACTACTGACAAATCATCCTACTAGCCCAATAAATTATAATAAGTATTTGCCACCAGATATAATAAGCAGAAAAACGTTTTTGTTTTACCTTTAATGTTCCATTTCACTAAAATTTCTGTTATACCCTCCGTACCATGGAGGGTATACTAAGTTTGCAATTCAAATTGTAACTCCTAGAAATAAGCATTTTAGACACCACACAGTTTATATATTCTTGATCAGCATGAGATTCGACGGTGTTCCCAGATATTCGATATTTTAAAAATTTTCTAGTCCCCTCTATATATAAAATTATCTATAATGCTAGATAACCCTCATATAACAGTAGTTTTCAATATTTGGTATTTTAATGATTGTAGCCACATTTTCCGTTTTTTTATACCCTCCACCATACTATGGAGGGTATATTAACTTTGTCATTCCATTTGTAACTCCTCGAAATACTCATGTCAGACCCAACAATGTATATATATTCTTGATCAGCGTAAAATTCTAAGTTGATTTAGCGATGTCCGTCTGTCTGTCCGTCTGTCTGTCTGTCTGTCTGTCTGTCCGTCCGTCTGTCTGCTGTAATCACGCTATCTTTCGAATGAATTGTGATAGATGGCTAAAATTTTGCACACATGTTTATTTTTTCAGTAGGCAGGTTAAGTTCGTAAATGGGCCATGTAGGTCCACGTTTTCATATAGCCCCCATATAACGGTACCTCCCTCTATTCGGTATTTTGATGATTTTAGCGACATTATTTACGGGAATTGTTTCAAATTTGGTATTTGAAGTTCAAAATGGACACTACACCCTAAGATGGAAAACTGTCTATGCAGGTCCACGTCTTCATATAGCCCCCATATAACGGTACCTCCCGATATTCGGTATTTTGATGAGTTTAGCAACATTATTCACGGGAATTGTTTCAAATTTGGTATTTGAAGTTCAAGGTGGATACTACACCCTAAGACAGAAAATTGTTTGTGCAGGTCCACGTCTTCATATAGCCCCCATATAACGGTACCTCCCTATATTCGGTATTTTGATGATTTTAGCGACATTATTCACCGGAATTGTTTTTGGAGTTCGAATTGGTATTTGAAGTTCGTTATGGGAACTACAGTCTGTTACAGAAAATTGTCTGTGCGGGTCCAGGTCTTCGTATAGGCCCCATATATCAGTACCTCCCTATATTCGGTATTTTGACGATTTTAGGTACAATACCCACCAAAATTGTTTGAGATGTGGTATTTGAAGTTCGTAATGGATGCTACAGCCTGGGACAGAAAATTGTCTATGCTGGTCCAGGTCTTCGCACAGCTCCAATTTAACGGCACCTCCTTATAATATCGTATATAAGGATAAGGAATTGACGATTTTAGCTACATTATTCACCGTTTATTTCAAGTTTCGAATTTGAATATGGTAATGGCTTATGACAAACAATGCCTATGTATGTCCACGTCGTATAGACCCCAATAAAACGGCTATATTCGGTATTTTTAAAATTTTAACAAAAATTTTTAAAGATTTTATTTTTTAAAAATTTCCAAATTCGTTGCAAATGGTGGAGGGTATTAAAAGTTCGGCCCGGCCGAACTTACTGCTTTTTAACTTGTTAATTTTAAAACAAGTAAAAAATCTGTAATTTCGGCCGGGCCGAACTTTGAATACCCTCCACCATTTGGAACGAATTTGGCAATTCTCAAAAACAATTAAATCCGTTATCAATTCTGTTAAAATCTTAAAAATACCGAGTGTAGCTTTCATATTAGGGTCCATACGACGACATGGACCTGCACAGGTAACATTTGTCATAAGCCATTACAATATTCAAATGCGAAACGTAAAAAAAATCGAATATTGGGAGGTTCCGTTATATGGGGGCTATAATAAGACGTGGACCTGCACAGAAAATTTTCTATCTTAGACTGTAGTATCCATTACGAACTTCAAATACCAAATTTGAAACAATTCCGGTGAAAATGTCCCTAAAATCATTAAAATACCGAATATCGGGGGTTCCGTAATATGGGGGCTCTACGAAGATGTGGACCTGCACAAACAATTTCTGTCTAAGGCTGTAGTATATATTACGAACTTTAAATACCAAATTTGAAACAATTCTGGTGAATAGTATCGCTAAAATTGTCAAAATACCAAATGTCAGGAGGTACCGTTATATGGGGGCTATACCAAAACGTGGACCTACATGGCCCATTTTCAATACCAAAAGTCCTGCAGACATAACATACATTTGAGTAAAATTGTATCAATATACTTCAATTCGTTCGGAATCTAGAGTGTTTTCCAGAGACGGACAGACGGACGGACATCGCTAAATCGACATAGAATTTTATGCTGATCAAGAATATATATACTTTGTGGGGTCCAAAATGTGTATTTCGAGGTGTTACAAACGGAATGACAAACTTAATGTACCCTCCATACTATGGTGGAGGGTAAAACAAAACATATAACTACTGGGTCTTGGAACTTAAAACTCGTAACTTTCCAATCGATATTGGTGCTGCTGGTACAGATTTTAAGTTTTCATCATTTTATGTTATCATCATCGGTTCAGACCACTTTTCCGTCTCTCAGACTATGCCCGATTATTTAAGTACATTCCAAATTGCGTTATGGTTGGAAAAAGTGGAAAGAAAATATTATATTGACGAGAAAAATATGTTGAATATATTGTGTGGAGGCTAATATTTTTCATGTACGCTGCTGACCTAAGTCCGGCAAAAAAATTACAACTTTTCTTAGACTGTATCGGAACCTCGACTTTATTTTGAAGTTTATCGTTTTGAAGTTTACCAAAGATCTTATTTGTTAAACCCTTGCATAGTGGTTCTGAGGGTGAGATAAAAAAACTGCAATCAACTTCAGATTGCTGTCATTTCTAAGCCACTCGTCAAAAGAGCTAGAGTTTCTTCGCTTGGCCAAAAGTGGTGGTTCTCCGATGAGAAACATTAATTGTCCAACAGTTTGTAAATAAACGAAATGATCGTTTTTACTTGCCAAAGAGGTCAGCCGAAAATGTGCACGCAAACATTTTGATCGCGGACCTTGGACATTCCAACAGGACTTAAAAAATGTAAAAATTATGGCATTTGACGTTGTTGCAGTTGTTTATCTCACCCTGTACAAATTAACCTCAATATTTTAGAGAGCTTGCATCAAATCAAAACTCATTGGTTTAAAAAATCGGTCATTTCGATTCGCTTTTTTTGTATAGGGTCTAGAGGTAAAAGCCTATCTATTTTTTTTGACGTTTTAGTCATATTTTCATTTATATGCGTCAAATTTTGGTATCTTGCAGTTTCAGGATCAGAGTGATGGTTTTAAATCAATGCTGCTGATATCGATAGGTTAAATTCCAAATACAAACTTGGAACACTTTGTAATATATTTCCGTTTAATATGACTCTCTCGAATATAAGGGTAATTTGCATATAAGTCTGAAATCATGGCAAATGCAATTACTTTCATTTAACTTGACTTATCATACCAACCCCCATTTGTTTATTTTACATTCTCTCTCCTTGTGGATGCCGATAAATAAACCAACAACACATGTTTGCAAGCGAATAATGTTGTTGATGACGTTTAAATTGACTTACTTGTTATTTGTTTTCATTCCTAATATTTATTTTGTTCTCTCTGTTCTTTTCGTTTATCTTGCAGATCGTTTGGGCAAAGTGTGATCGCGGAGTCGCGGTTGGTACATGTGCTCCAGCAATAAAAAAGTGAATCATCTCTGCTCTTAGGGGGAAAAAACCAAACAAACCGAACTGAACTGAATTCACCATAAAAAGTAATTAACCAGCGAAGTAAGCAGAGTCGGCAGCAGAGCCGGCAGCAGAATATCCAAGCGTACAAACAAAAACATTGTTTTTTGCCTTGGCTGGAACCGCTGCATGAGACGATCTGTGTTCAACATCATGGCAGTGATCTACAGGTAATTCAACTAAAAGCACAACTGAAGCGCGAAAGAAATACAACATTTTAAGCCAAAAAAATTGAATTGTAAAATAAACAATTGAAAACAAAATCGAAAACCAAAAAAAAAAAAAAAAACAAATCAAAGTCGTTCAGCAAAACCGGATAAACGGAAAAAAGGTGTGAATATTTTGTTTCTTTACAAAAAAAAGCTAGAGGAGAAAGGTACTAAAAGTGCAGTCGAAATAAAATTTGCGCGTGCAAAGCCGTAAATCCTCAAAAATATTAAATAACTTGAAATTTTTGGTGGGTATTTTATTCATTGATATGCTTGGGCAGTTTTGGAACTGCTATGTAATCGATGGTGATAGTTAAGCGTTCATATGTAAAACTGTTGCCGTAGTGATATTTTCACCATGTTTGGTCTTCTATAAAATTCACTAGAGTCATCTAATATTGGAAAGACGTGCCCGTGTTCTCATTAATATTTGATGACATTGTGTTTGTTTACTACGATAAGAGTCGTAACAGTAACAATTGCCAATTGCTGTGTTGGAACACTTGATATGGCAACACATGATGTTAATTGTCAATTCAGAAATATGACGGACAGAAATGTGCAATCTTTGGCACAATGAAATTTAAAAATGAACTTAAAGTGATATATTCGAAATTTTAATGATGATTTCTTTACATGACTTAACCAAGAAGAACAATTTTATGGATAATTTATGAATTGATACTCAGTTACTTATGAGAATTTTGAAGTTATGCAAAAGAAAAGTACAATTCCAAATGAGCTTTTCATATTTTTGATTTCTTTAGTTAAATTCAAAATTTGAAAAACTCATTTGGCAGATTTTCTGTCGTTTTCGTCATACAAAACCAGCTGAAGGTACTAAAAATATTGAAACATTCAAATTTGATCAAATTTTTGACAAGTTTATGGCCCAAAACATCGCGAAACATAAAGACTCCTGAAAGTTTATTATTTTTCATAAAACGCTTTTTGGCCGTATGCCTCTATGCAGTCGTATATCTGAGGTTATTAGTATTAACAAGCAAAAAAGCAGTAAGTTCGGCCGGGCCTAACTTTGAATACCCTCCACCATTTGGAACGAATTAGAAATTTTTCAAAAAAATAAAATCCATTAAAAATTCTTTTAAAATCTTTAAAATATCTAATATTGGAAGGTGCCGATATATGGGGGGATATACGATATTGTGGACCTATAATGACAAATCTATGTCTGCGTGTAAAGTACTCACAAGGAACTCCTTGTGTGGATTTTCAGATAATTCCATTGGAAAAAGTGGCTAAAATCATCAAAATACCGAATATAGGGGAGTACCGTTATATGGGGGATATACGATATTGTGGACCTATATAGATAATTCTCTGCAGAGGTATAAAGTACTCACAAGGAACTCCTTGTGTAGATTTTCAGACAATTCCGATGAAAAATGTGGGTAAAATCATAAAATACCGAATATCGGGGGGTACCGTTATATGGGGGATATACGACATCGTGGACCTGTATAGACAATTCTCTCTCAGGGGGTGAAGTGCTCACAAGGAACTACTTGTGTGGATTTTAAGACAATTCCGTTGAAAAATGTGGGTAAAATCATCAAAATGCCGAATATCGGGGGTACCGTTATATGGGGGATATACGATATCGTGGATCTATATAGATAATTCTCTGTCGAGGTATAAAGTACCCACAAGGAACTATTTGTGTAGATTTTCAGAGAATTCCATTGAAAAATGTGGCTAACATCATCAAAATACCGAATATCGGGCGTACCGTTATATGGGGGCTATACGATATCGTGGACCGATATAGCCCATCTTCGAACTTGACCTGCCTGCAGACAAAAGAGAGATCTGTGCAAAATTTTAGCTTCCTATCTTAATTCGTTTAGACTGTAGCGTGATTACAACAGACGGACAGACGGACGGACAGGGCTAAATCGCCTTAGAATTTTACGCTGATCAAGAATATATATACTTTGTTGGGTCTAAAATGATTATTTCGATGAGTTACAAACGGAATGACGAACTTAATATACCCTCCATACTTTTTTTGGTGGAGGGTATAAAAAGCGGATTCCGTATACCAAATTATAATTGCTCTAAAGCATACTATAGAGAGGAATATACTCCTCCTAATCGATTTCTACTGAATTTGCCAAGGCATTTGTGCCTTTTCAATTCGGGCCTGAATTTCCCATTTGGTGCACAATTAACTTGAAATAGTATAAATATACATATGGAAGCAATATCCAAATCTGATAAAATTTGGAAAATGTATTTCTGAGCTGTATTTGATAGATATTCCCGAATATCGTTACTATGGAGTGCATATTGCGGCTGTGCAGGATAAATTAAATAAACCGGATGAACAATATATATGGGAGCTATAGCCAGATTGAACCGATTTTCACCACATTTAACATACTTGTTTCTAGACTCAATTTCGTCGTAAGTGCCAAATTCCATCCTATTGGTTCTAATATTACACGTTTGGTGCACAATAAAAGGCAAATCGGACGAAGATATATATGGGAGCTTATCCAAATCTGAATCGATCTCGATAAAATTTAGCAAATGTATTTCTGAGCTGTATTTGATAAATTTTCCCAAATATTGTTGTTACAGAGTGCATATTACGGCTGCGGAGGACAATAATAACAAATCGGATGAACAGTATATATGGGAGCTATAGCAATATCTGAACCGATTTCGATCAAATTTGGCATACTTATTTTCAGGCCAAAATTCCATACTATTCGGGCTGATATTACACGTTTGGTGCACAATAAAAGGCAAATCGGACGAAGATATATATGGGAGCTATATCTAAATTTTTACCGATTATCTCCGATTTCAATAGGGTTCGTCCTTGGGCCAAACAAATGTTGTTTGCAAAGTTTCATCTCAATCGGATAATAAATGCGACCTGCATTTTGTTCACAAGAATACATGGACAGACGGACGGACAGACGGACTGACATGCATAAATCAACTTAGAAAGTGATTCTATGCAGATCATCAAAAGGAACTATGGGTCTATCTCGTTTCCTTTTGCCTGTTACAAACAAATGAACAAAGACATAATACCCTGACCACCTTGTGTTGTAGGGTATAAAAAGCTCCTAAAAGTTCACAATGGTATTTCGGAAAGAACTGTTAAAACGTTCTTAGTTTTTTATTCAAAATGTTGCCCCTTTCTCTGGGAGGCATCAAAAGGAGTTTGCTGTTTTTATAATTTTTAAAACTAATTCAAATATTATATTAACTTTGTCCTTCCGTTTGTAACATGTCTTAATATTCGTCGTAGACATCACGATACAGGCCACATTATTTGACGTAGAGCGTCAAAATTTAGCAGAATAATTTGTATTGTGTCTAGGATGGTTGGTGTTGAAAATGACATATATCGGTCCACGTTTTGGTATAGTCCCCATATAACGGTACCTCCCGATATTCGGTATTTTGATGATTTTTGCTGCAATTTTTCATTGATTTGTCTTAAAATTGGTATTTGTTGGTCATAGTGGGTTCTAGCTGCGGTAGCGAAACATTGCATGTATAGGTCCACGTTTTTGTATAGCCCCCTAATAACTGTACCTCCCCATATTCGGTATTTTGATGATTTTTGCCACATTTTTTTACGAATTTTTGTCTGAGAATTGGTATTTGTAGGTCATAATGGGTCCTAGTTCGTGTGGCGAAACATTGTATGTATAGGTCCACGCTTTGCTATAGCTTCCATATAACGGTATCTCCCGATATTCGGTATTTTGATGGTTTTTGTCACATTTCTTCATGGATTTGTCTAAAAATTGGAATTAGTTGGTCATAATAGGTTCTAGCTCCGTTAGCGAAACATTGTATGTATAGGTCTACATTTTTGTATAGCCCTATATAGCGGTACCTCCCGATATTCGGTATTTTGATGATTTTTGCCAAATTTTCCCACGAATATGTCTAAAAATTGGCATTTGTGGGTCATAATTGGTTCTAATGTTTCCATTACCCTAATCTAAAAAACTTAATATTTTTTACTTGTTTTTTAATACATCTGCTCTGTGTGATAAAATATTTAAATCTTCTTACGCATTGTCTGTGATATATTTTATTATTTTAGTATTTTCTCTAATTATTGCTTCTTTTTTGTCCATCCCCGAACTTGATTAAACTTTTATAGAAATATGAGAGTATACAATGATTAGTCCCAAAGATATATGGTATTGAAATTCGTTATTTCAAGAGGCACCGTTTTGCCGTATCCAAAGTTACATTAAATCCGTAGCCAAATATTTGACCGCCCATAACCCTCAAATAATACGCTTAATACGCCTACTTACTTCGATATTTTTAAAAATTTAAGTATCAAAAGAAAATATTTTATTGTTTAAAAAATATGATATATAACTGTCAGTGTAGAAATCACCAGATGTGGCATTTCTATAGTAGACAAGAATCTGAAAAAGTATTAAAAAATTTTTTTATCACAGGATATTGACTTCGGTGAACAATTAAAATTAATTATTCGATATACAATTCTGGATGTTGGCCAATAAACAATGTTTCACATCGGTCAAACAATAACATCTCAACAGATTACACGAGGTGTTGAGTGATTTATAGATGTCAGTTAGTTCAATGATCCATGCAACAACAATGTATGGATATGAGGAAATTTCTTTCGCACTGGGAAAATTGATGATTTCCTACTGAATTTTTGTTTAAGTTCCAGGCCAATGTGATATATATGTGATTGGTTGTGATATGCGTACATATGGAGTATAACAAGTTAAAAAGCCCTCAGCCAATGTTTAATTATTTAAGTATGTTTAGACTTCTATTATGATTATTTAAATTGTTGACCTTCTATGAAATGGGTTCTGAAGGAATGGGCCTATATTGTCCATTTCGAATCGGACCTAAATAAATACGATATAAAAATTGCGACGTGCCAGATTTGGACTATACTTCCTTCACTTTACATGACATATGTGATAATTTTTAGAAAATGTATTCAACATTAAAGCTTCATCTAATATATATAAAAATATTGGTATGGGAAAAATTACAAGAAAGTCGAATATTATTTCATACATAGATTCCATATTCATCTTAGGTTTCTGGTTAAGAGAGATATATTTATATAGCAAGTTTACTTATTTCGCAAGTTATGACAGATAAAAGTATTAAAAATTATAACCAGAAGGGGTTTGCAGATATATATCACTTTCACAACGGATCTTGTATTAGCAAAAATGTTTATATGTATGAAATTTGAAGAGAATTTGATGCTTATTTTGTTTCTTTGGGAGTTTTGTTTTTCAAAATCTTGAACCCTATATAGGGCAGGTAGCAAAAGAAATGGTCCGATCTCTACCATTTTATAACAGATCTTGATGGAAATATTGAGATGTACCAAGTCTGGAATGGAATCGGATGTTAATTTCGCGTTTTGTGAGTTTCATGGATAGTTAATATGAGCCTTTTTGGTGGAGTTACCAGAAGGAGTAAACCGATATATCCCATCTTCACAACGGATCTTTTGTTAGTGAAAATAATGGAGTTTGTGAAATATAAATAGAACTTGATGTTTATTTCGGATTTTATAAACGTTTTGGTTATTCAAAACTTTGACCCTTTGTGGGGGAGGTATCAGAAGGAGTGGACCGATATATTCCATATTGACACCATATCTTGGGTTTATAAAAATATTGTGGTGTGTGAAATTTGATAATCGTACTCTTACATCACATTTTATGAGAGTTGAAATTATTCACAATTTTGACCATTCGTGGGGGAGGTACTTGATGGAGTTAACCGATATTGCCCATTTTCACATCTGACCTAGCACTGACGCAAATATAAGGATTTGCAAAGTCGGAGCAAAATCGGATTATCGTTTCTCTTGCTGTGCAGAAAATATATTTTTTGAAAATTTCGACCTTTGTGGGGGAGGTATCAGAAGGAGTGCGCCGATATATTCCATCATAACACCAGACCTTAATAATTAATTAATAAAAATATTGGGATGTGTAAAATTTGAAGACAATCGGACTCTTAAATCACATTTTATAAGATTTGTAATTATTCAAAATTTTGACCCTTTGTGGGGGAGGTACTTGATGGAGTTAACCGATATTGTCCATTTTTGCACCTGAACAAGCACTGACGCAAATATTAGGATTTGCGAAGTTGGAGCAAAATCGGATTATCGTTTCTCTTTCTGTGCAGAAAATATATATTTTTGGAAATTTCGAACTTTTGTGGGGGAGGTACTAGAAGGAGTGGACCGATATTGCCCATCTCCGAACTCGATCTGAGTTTGACAAAAATATTACGATGTACTATGTTTGGACCAAATCGGATATTCCCTTCGAGAGTTTTTGTGCGCACCAGCCAGCCAGACAGACAGACGGACGGACATCGCTAGATCGACTCCAAATGTACTGAAACGGATTTGGTTCAAAGAGACCAAGGTCAAAAACTGTTATTTCGACTGGGCACGTTTTGACCATTTGATATGGTACCCTCTCTATCCATATGGCTGAGGGTATAACAAATATCATCAAGAAGTGCAGTTTGATAGGTTAAGGTTTTAAATTGTCGATCATCTCAAAAATACTAAATAACTGGAAATATTTAATTTAAGTATTACTCAGTACAAAGTAATACAAAATCTGCAGTACCACATCTTTGTGGTTTGCTGTTTACATACATTCGTACGTACGTACATGCAAAGAGAATAAATAGTATACATTTATATAGTAAAATAGCATATTTAGTAATATAACAACTATTTCGTTAATATTCATAATTAACAAGTTTACCGAGAGGTAATTAAAACTTCAGTTTCTTCTCGTTTCGTTTCTAATGAGGATATTTGTTAATGTTTCAAATGTATATATAAATGTTTATATGTATGTATGTAAGTTTATTTCCAGGTATTCTCCCTCCACATGTTAAAAACAAAAATTGTTTTGGCTTTTTTATGTTTGTGTTGTTATTTTTTCTTTCAACCCTCTATCTTGTACCGGAAAGCAAACTAAATTATTCCACTAGATTTGCTCATACTATTGAGTCAGTCACTGATTGTGGGTCGATTTGCTTGTTGAAAGGAATTTCCTCGAAATAATAGAAAGGAAATCAACATTTTCTTCCTGTCAGAACGAATATTGTGACACACTACTTGGGCACCAAAAACAAGATCGGATCGAACTTTTAATACCCTCCACCATTGGATAAAGAATACATTTTTATATAAAAGTATATGGATTCAAAGTGTTACACTTTAAACAACAAATACCAGTAAGACCTTTTGGATAATGCAGTTAATCTTTTGAAAAAAAAACCATACCAAAACGGGCATTTATAGAAAATTTTATACTAAAAGGATTACTTACTATCTATTGCAACTCTTAAATACCAAATTTGAAATATTTTCGTGGATTATCAAAATAACGAAGAAGGAAACGATATAGACTCATAAATATTTTGGAGGATCCTTAGAGAATCAATTTTTGAGTCGTTTTATAGATATCCGTTCGTGTGTGTGTCTGTCTGTCCATGTATTTTTGTTAACAAAATACTGGTTGCATTTATTGGTGACATTTCGTACAAATCATTTGTTTGGCCCAAGCACGAGCCCTATTGAAATGGCTGGCAACAATGTCAAATTTGGTGGAAATCGGGTCCGATATATCTGTAGCTTCGATACATATTGTTCATCCGATTTGTTATTTTAGTCCCCCACAGCAGTAATATGCACTCCACAACAACCATATTTGGGAAAAGATAGCTCAGAAATACTCTTGACAAGTTTTATCGAGATCGGTTCAGATTTAGATATAGCTTGCATATATATCTTTGTCCGATTTTAGGTTTATTGTGCACTAAATGGTTAATATCGGCCTAAAATATCTTTCATCATATACGACAGAATTTAGCCTAGGAAAAAGGTCAAATTTTAAATTTTATGAAAATCGGTTCAGATATTGCTATATTTCGCATATATATTTCATCCGATTTTGTATTAAAGGCCCTCACACCAGTAAAATGCACTCTACAACAACAATATTTGGTGTCAGATATCAGAGAGCGAATACAAATACCTCTGCTAAATTTTAGAGAGATCGATTTAGATTTTGATGTAGCTCCCATATATTTCATCATCCGATTTCACATTTATTGTTTAATATCGGCTCAAATGGGATATGTTTTTAGGAAAATCGGGTCAGATATAGCTATAATTCCGATATATATGTTTCAATCTAAGGGTTCTCAAAATCGAGAGACATGAATACCTCCGTCAAATTTAGTGGAAATTTATTCTGAGCGGGATATACCATTATTGTTCCTTTCGCTTTCAAATTATTATGAAGTATGATAAATTCTTGGGCAGCACATAAATTCCCAGGTAGCTTTATAAAATTTGCATAGTGATGTATGGTATTATAAAGGCGGGTGGTAGCCTGTACCCAATATCATTGTTATGGAGCTCTTCTTACGGCTTTAGGTGACCTAAATATCAAATCGGATGAAACATATATGTAGAAATTATATGTATATCTGAACCGATTTTCAACAAATTCGAATTCAGTCTGTGCTATGCCTGCTACATGAACAGACGGACGGCTGGACAAAATCGGTGAATAATGTCGCTAAAATCATCAGAATTCGAATATCGGGATGTACCATTATATGAGGCTACACGAAGACGTGGACCTGCACAGACAATTTTTTGTCTTAGGCTGTAGTATCCATTCGAACTTCAAAAACCAAATTTGAAATAATTCCGGTGAATAATGTCGGTAAAATCATCAAAATACCGAATATCGGGAGGTACCGTTATAAGGGGGCTATATGAAGACATGGACCTCCACAGACAATTTTCTGTCATGGGATACTACCATTACGAACATCAAATACCAAATTAGAAACAATTCTGGAGAATAGTGTCGCTAAAAACATGGACCTACATGGATTATTTTCAATACCAAAAGTCCTGCAGACATAATATGCATTTGAGTAAAATTTGTTCAATCTACTTCATTTCGTTCGGAAGCTAGAGGGATTTTCACAGACGGACAGACATCGCTAAATCGACATAGAATGATCAAGAATATACATACTTTGTGGGCTCTAAAATGTATATTTCGAGGTGTTAAAAACGGAATGACAAACATAATATATCCTCCATACTATGGTGGAGGGTATAAAAAATGCACAAATACATAACAATGTGGTATAAGGTGAATGTTACAAAAATCATGATAATTCCATCCTCCTTGCTTCCTCCTGGGTAGGGTACTTGAAAATCTCTCATTAGATACACTAATTAACTGCAATAAATTCTCTACAAACAAAATAAGTTTCACAAAAGGTGTTGCATGATTTTCATTTATACGGTGGAATGGAAACACGGGTTCATCGTGTACGGGGATTTTAGCATTTTCATTGCTTTAATAACAACTTGCATACACAAGCACCATATACCCACACAAACAAACATATTTATCTGCAATCAGATGCTTCATTTGATTTGGAATATGTTCAAATACTTAAATGTGGGATTTTACCCCTATTCAAAGAATTTGTGTGTTGGGGCGTGTAGAAAAGTTTTAGTGTAAACGCAAACATTTAAACGTGCACACAATTGAAATAGAACCAATACTAAACAACTAATTTTACGCGGAATTCTCTGGTACTTCTTTGCTTAGAGCGTGGAAAAAAGTTTCCAATTTAATGCCATAATTAATTGTGCTATTGTTCTTTTTTGTGTGTGTTACGTTTCACATTTCAAAAGTGATCAATAAAGTGGCTAATTGAGTGACGCTGTCATATTTCTCATCTACATAAATAACATTTAATCCCCTTAGTGTCATTACCGAGAATTCTACATATTCTTGGTAGAACTTTTACAATTAACTTTTACGATATGCACATTAGCAAAACACATTCATGAAATTATGAATGTATTTGACTTTTGACACTTTGAGACAAACAAAATCCATTTGACTTGGCCGAAATTGTTGTTGCTCTTCTTTATTAGGTTGGGAAACTATAAACATTCCAACTAAATGTATTTAAAAATTTGCATCTCATTTGGCAATTGTTTGCAATTCACTTTCGAAAGGCTATTCGAATCACATTGAGTATACCGAAAATAGGATATGTTGAAGTACATGATGAGACGCTAAATTATATGAGATTCAGTTGAATAATGTATGGGTGTTGAGTCGACCACTTATGTATATCAGTTTATTACCATTCCTTGTAAAACTGAGGGGAACCTAACCGAACTGCAGAACGTCGGAAAGTACAGGGTGATATAAAAAAACTGCAACAAAGTCAAACGCCATAACTTTTTTTACACTTTAGTGAATGAAAGCAAAAAATGTCGGAAATCGCATCAAATTTTAGAATAAGTTTAGATTTGTTCGAATTGGTCACCTTTGGCACGAATTATGGTCTTCAAACGGCTAATGAAATCGTCACATGCTGCCCGAATGTTGCTCTGCGGTATTATAGACCATTCCCGGCGAAACGCTTGCTTGAGGTGATCGACACTTAGGTATTTTTTAGTGCCAACCTTGCTTTCCAAAAAAAACTCCAGACACAATAGTCCAACGGATTGGTGTCCCGAGATTTTGGTGGCCACTGTGAGCTGGAAATGAAGCGAGGAACCTCATTTCGTAACCATTCTTGGGTGGCGCGTGCTGAGTGCGATGGAGCTGAGTCCTGTTGGAATGTCCAAGGTCTGGGGCTAAAATGTTTGCGTGCCAAAGCCTTTAGTACATCATCCAGAATATTTTCGCGATAATATTTGGCATTTATTCTAATGCCACGGTCGATTAATACGAGCGGAGAGAGACCATCGGCTGTTATGACGGCCCACACCATTACCATGGCCGGCGCTTGAATTCTGGTGGCCTCTTTGGCACATAAAAACGATTTTTTTGTTTGTTTACAAACTGCTGGACAATGAATATTTTCTCATCGGAGAAAACAAAATTCGACAGTTCACCTCTTTCGGCCAAGCGAAGCAACTCTTTAGTTCTTTTGAGTCTATATATGTTAATGAATTTAAACTATACCGTTAGAAGGTGTGTCTAATATCATGAGAATATTAGGAAACATGGACTTATGTAGGCAATGTTCTGCCACAGCAAGTAGAACCCATTATGAACTCCAATTACCAATTTTAATATCGGAAGCTACACTTATATGGGAGTTATACGAAGGCGTAGACATATGTAGCCCATAATCTGCTATAGGGGGTAGAACCCACTATAAACTCGAAATACTGAGCTTAAAACTATTCCTTCAGAAAGGGTGTATAATATGATCAAAATCCCGAATATGGGGAAGTACGGTTATATGCGGTCTAAATGCACTCCAAATACCATTATGACCCATTATGCACTCCAGGTCCATTATGCGCTCCAAATACCGAATTTTAAACACATAAATAATCAAAATGCCGAATATTGGGAGGTACAATTATGTGGTGGCTATACGAA
Organism: Musca domestica; assembly: GCF_030504385.1. Lineage (NCBI taxonomy): Eukaryota > Metazoa > Arthropoda > Insecta > Diptera > Muscidae > Musca > Musca domestica. The sequence goes on along the minus strand of NW_026712328.1, from coordinate 24,699,008 downwards.
GACGAATTTGACCTGACAAAAGATAACTTTTTTCAAAATTTTAGCTTCCTATCACATGTCGTTTAGAATCAAACTTGATTACAACAGGCGGGCGGACATGCCTTTATCGACTTAGCTGATGTTCTTTCGAGTTCATTTTCGAAATGTCATACAAATACAGGCTATTAATCTTAACTGATTTTCATCAAAAATACGAAAATGTTCAAACGCAAAGATTTTAAATGCTCATTTCCCAGAGAAGTAATAAATTAATCGAATTGTGGAACGAACTTTTTTGTTGAAAATTATTTTTTAATTTGTATTCCAATATTTTGAGGGATTTGTTCATTCTAGTCAAAAACCTTTCAGGGCTACAGAAATTTTTCCGCAAAGGTTACTTTTTAAATTCTTGCACCTTTTTATGAAAAAGTTATGTTTTACTATTAAGATTTGTAACTAAGAACATATTGCGAACTCTAAACTTAACTTAAAACTCTCAACTTCGAAAAAATTCCATTGAAAAATGCAGAGTATCGGGAGGTATATGGATCAATATGGACAGTTCTTTTCAAGAATTTTTTGTCCTTGGAAATATTAATTGGAGATTAACAGCAAATTAGTTTAAAAATATGACTACAAACCCAAAATTTACTTTAATCGGGACACTTTTTCTATTGCAAAAATTCAACGAACTTAAAATCCAGTTGGGTAGAATTTTGACCACTTACTTCATTCCGTTCAAAAGTTAAAGTGATTTCCACAGATGGTCATGATTAAATCGGCATAGAATCTTGTGTTTTTAAAAATAATATTTATATATATACTTTGTGGGGTCTCATTGCTTTTTTTGAAGGGTAACCAAGGGTATAATATAATACGGTTACGAAGCGGATAGTATAATAAAACTGTGATACAAATCTTAAAAAAGTACAGACTTCTTCCAATGTTCCAATTCTGGTTTGTGCCCACAGATGACGAATATGCCTTTGGGTCTTCTGCGTCACTTCGAAAATTGATTTTATAATGGTAAATATAGATAAAAATTCTAGTCAACTATAAACGTGCATAACTTCTATTTTTAAAAACGGATATCTATTATTATTTATTTTTTTTCTTTGAAAAAGTTATATCTCGTCTCTTTCTCAACCGATGATTTGATTTTTCCATTTTTTGAAAGCTCATGAAAATCCCTTTTCAGATAAGTAAATAAAATTACTGTTAGGCATCTGCTTTGCTGTGTAAAGCACGAAGAAAATCGTTTTTTCTGTTTTTTAAAGGCATATTCGTCATCTGTGGGCACCCATAAACCAAATTGGAACATTAGAAGAAGTTTGATTTTATATACTCCATGTTGAAAAGTAGGGTATATTAACTTTTTCATTCCGTTTGTATCATCATTATTAATATTTGTCGTAGACCCCATATAGTCCGTCTGACAACACATTTGTATTGTGTCTAGGATGGTTGGTATTGAAAATGAGATATATCGGTCCACGATTTGGTATAGCCGCCATATACCGGTACCTCCCGATATTCGGTATTTTGATGATTGTTGACACATTTCTCCACGGGTTTGTCCAAAAATTTGTATTTGAAGGTCATAATGGGTTTTAGCTCCGGTGGCGAAACATAGTATGTATAGGTCCACGATTTTGTATGGCCTCGATATAATGGTACCTCCCAATATTCGGTATTTTAATGATTTTCGCTACATTTTTCCACGGGTTTGTTCAAAAATTGGTATTTTTTATTCGTAATGGGTTCTAGCTCCTATGATAGCACATTAAATATTTAGGTCCACGTTTTCCTATAGCGCACATATAACTATACCCACCGATATACGGTATTTTGATAATCCTAGTCACATTTACCAACGATATTGTTTCAAATGCGGTACTTAAGAAGGTTTAGTAGATGATAATCCTTGAAGTTTAAAATGGTCTATAAAGGTTCCCGTTTTGGTATGATGTGGCCATACGGCACAACGGCCTCAACCACTTTATGGGTTTTTGAAAAGTTTAACGACATTATCCAAACGGTCTTACTGATATTTGTAGTTTAAAGTGGAACACGTTTGAATTCAGATGCTTTTATAGAAAAATGTTTTCTTTATCTTATGGTGGAGGGAGGGTATTAAAAGTTCGGCCCGGTCGAACTTAATTTTTTCTCTTTGAAGATTTGTATTACAATGTAATTAAATACTATGAGTTTCTGGGGTACATTTAAGAAACTCATTATTTGGTAATGGGAGTTTTAGCTCGATTTGTACCTTTAGCCACAAGGCTGAAAATATAATAAAACCCCTCCAATGCCACAGTACCAGATTCTTAAAGTCAGAGGAAATGCCAAACTTGTTTACGTTTTGTTTTCTATTTGTTTATCTTCCACACTATGATAACAATTTCAATAAGTAATTTAATAGGTACTGATCAGCTGTGAGTACCTATTAATTGTTCAATATTCTATTATTAATTAATTGTTCAATATTCTATACGATAATGGATGGCAGTAAATCAAGGGGTCATATATTTGAGGAAATAGACACAAAATCTGCTTTAAATTGTATATTTGATTTTATTTTTGAATTTATTAAGTGAAAATTGAATGAAAGTGGGTGGCACTGTTTTACTCATGATAAACATATAAGTTTGCTCTCAAAGTAAACCAACCCCACCTTATCTTAATGAATCAATTAATTGGTTCCCCTCTAAAAGTCCATTCAAATCATTTGTTTAGCTCTACACAATAATGATAAAACAATGGATTTGTTCTCACGTGAATATGTACATAAATACATGCACTGTGCCGTACATGTGAGTACATTTTTGGAGCTCACAAGTTATAAAACGCTATCTGGAATAGAGGCAAACAAACGCCAAAACAAACTCAAACTGTGGTTCTCCAAAAAATTAGTTGTAATGCGACATTCACGAGCAATATAACTCGCTATTGACGGCGCATTGAAAGAGACTAAAACGGTTGCGATAAAAATCAATTCTAACAACAACAAAACAAAAAGCCACAAATCGGCAAAAACAACTGTAAAAAGTAGTATCACTTAAAATTCATTTCAAGTATTTTATAGTAAATAATTTTTGTTTCTAAATTACTGCTAAATGTTAATGAAAACCTATTTCGTTTTTTCTCGTTTATTTTGTTTTCATGAATTATTGAAACCTATGACGTATCCTTGGCACTGACATTGAATTGTATGAATCATTTCGTCTGTGCGTTCGTTCGTGTCGTTGTGTATGTGTGTGGTGTAAACAACCAACAGCTGTTTTATTGCCTTAGCTTTGGCAACACTGTGCTCAGCCGGTACAATTGCAAATCGTCCCACATTTCCGGTCCAAACAAATCAAATCCAACCGGGTAGTAAATCGCCAGGAAACAGAGTCATGCATTCAGCGTTTGCCAATGCCGGTCGTGCTCCTGGCCTGGAAATCTGGAGAGTTGAGGTAAGTGTTTTCTGAGTTAAGTTTTTCTTTTTCATGCTTTCAAATGTATTGAATTAGATGATGTGTCATAGCTGACGCATGCCTATATTGAAATTACCATTTATAGTGGTGGTCATGGTGGTTTCTATTCTATTTATTTTGAATTTGTGGTGAAAATTATAATCATACTTATTATAATCTCCACCATACTAAGTAGGGTGCATTACGTTGGTTATTCCGTTTGCAAGATTTGAATTTAATGTAAAACTGTTGTGATTTAAAACTAAAATAAAACAAGTAAGCAAGGATACCCTACAACACTACAATATGTTAGAGGCATCTTTATGTCCAAATCCCTTTTGGAAGATTTCGCTTTTGAAATTATGTTACGGAGCATTGCCTAGATATTATCCTTAGCATTTGACCAGGGAAATTTGCCCAATATTTACGCACTCCGCCGTGCTGTTAGTTGTTGTGGTCCATTCCACAGCTAAATGTTATTCAATGGTCATCCAAAATGCTAGAATTCTTCCCTGTCAATTACTCTCTTCTCAGGCGTGTCGATTGGCTTCAATTGTGTGATTAGGAATTTTTTTCTCCTGTTGGTTCATTTGAACTCCTAAATATTTTGCGATCATCTCCAAATGCAAAAGGGCCCCTCTTTATCTCTAAATGTAGATTCATCTATATGATTTGCTTGTCTTCGATATTTGGCTATATTCGTCAATGAAATCAGCATATAACGCTAGAAGTTCGCCATTTTGTGTATTTTGGATATCGCCTGTTTTTCAGCGTTTCGATAGAATGGAAATGTTGTTTTTTTCACACAAAATTAGTGTTCCACTCTACCCGCTGTCCTAAACTCGAACTTCATGCGGGATTTCGTGTCCTATGGTTTCTATTTTTGACTTTTTTAACGGCTGCGAAATTAGGCACATTTTTAGTTGTTGCCCCATTTCAACCCATAAATATATTGCGGATATCTTTGAAAACAATAGGCCTAGCTCTTCTGAGCCTAACCCTACCCTTGTAAAAATTTTCGTGAGGATCGGACGATAGTTGCAATCTGTTTATAATAACTACCCCAACACCCCCCCCCCCCCTATGTTGTAAGGTGAAAAATATTACAACATTATATTACAAAAAAAAAAAAATATTACTTCAATATTATAAGTCAAACTGAAAAAATTGCATGCGATGAAAAAAGGAACAATAAAAAAAGTCGCACAATACTACAAAATCTATATTAACATCGTTATTGTCATATTTTTATGCGATTTTTTTTAAGATTTTATTCTTGTATGAATTGACAAAATTTGTCAAAATCGGTGCAGCCATTCTTGAGATATAAGCATTCATCCCCTCCCAGTGTATATATACATTGTATATATTTCGCTACATACATCCGATATATTTACTATCGGCATCTACGTAACGGTCAAAATTGACCTGTTCGTTTATTTTCGATTTCACCGGGTTTAAAAAAATATTCGCGGTTTAATGGAAAATTTAACTTCTATTTAACACAAATTTTAAGGTATATTTCACCCACTAAATATTACTCGATGTCCATAAAAATTGGAAGATTTCTGCCCAGCCCTAAGCTCTAGCCCCGTGCTAACTTCTGCATCAATTGATCTATAATTGCGACCTGTAGAGCAACTGCAAAATCAGATTTTTTTTTAAGTTTTTTGTCCATTTCAACCCCTAAATATTATGCGATCATCCAAAAGCAATAATCTTCTATTCTGGTCCTAGCCCCACCTCCATTCCAAATTTCGTGAAGATTGGGCCATAATTGCGACATGTAGAGTGAATACAAATTAACATGGACAGACGGAAGGACGGGCATACATAGGTAGATCTACACAGCTCGGCGAAAAAGGAAGATCCATATATACTTTCCTATGTGGGAAACCAATATTTCGAGGTGTTACATGATTTTTGGCTCAATCAAACTTATGCACATAGTGTTGTAGGGTATAAATAGACAAAAATACCCTTTTGGTGACTTGATGGTTTGGGTTTTGCATTTCAATGCGTTCAAGTTGCCGACGGTACTCACTACTTGGTAATGAGGAAAGTAACTTTTGTTCTTTATATTTTTATACCCTACAACACTATGTGTTGGGGGTATTATAAGTTTGATTGGGCCAAAAATTATGTAACACCACGAAATATTGATTTCCCACATAGGAAAGTATATATGGATCTTCCTATCTCGCCAAGCTGAGTCGATCTAGCTATGTATGTCCGTCCGTCCGTCTGTCCGTCTGTCCGTCTGTCCGTCTGTCCATGTTAATTTGTAATCACTCTACAGGTCGCAATTATGGCCCGATCTTCACGAAATTTAGAATGGAGGTGGGGCTAGGGTCAGAATAGAACCCTATTTCTTTTGGAGATGATCGCCAAATGTTTAGGGGTTGAAATGGACCAAATACTGAAAAAATGTCGGATTTTGCAGTAGCTATACAGGTCGCAATTATAGACCAATCGACGCGGAATTTCGCATGTAGCTAGAGCTTAGGGCGGGGAAGAAGCCTACCAATTTGGGTGGTCATCGGATAATATTTAGCGGGTAAAATAGACCATATCGTTTTTGTTGAAAAAATTTAAAATTTTTCATTAAACCGCGAATATTTTAAATCCCGGCGAATCTTTACATTGATGTTAAGGTCCAAAAAATCGAATATATAGCAAATATATGCGATATATATGTCTATCAAAGAAGATATGCTTGAAAGATCTCATATATGTCGAGAACGGCTGAACTGATTTTGGCAATTCTCATTAATTCAGAATGGCCTCTTGACAGGAAAGAAAAAAAATCTAAAAAATCGCATAAAAATATCTCTCTAAAGATGAAAATATTGATATTGTAAAATTTTCTCATATTTTTCAATTTTTGTCATATTTTTGGCATATTTTCATTTTGAATTAAACATTTGGTAATATTTCTACAGCTAACAAAACTAAGTAGTTAGGATATCAGGAAATCATATACAGATCGCATTTATGGCCCGATCCTTACGAAATTTTGCATGGGGATAAGATGAGGGTCAGAATAGAAGCCTACTCTTTTTGGAGATGATCGCCATATATTTAGGGGTTGAAATGGACCAAAAAACTGCAAAATTGTCAGGAGGTCGTAATTATCGCCCGATCCTCACGCACATTTGAATGGGGGTTACCGGACATTGCAAAAGCCAAGCAGTTTTGGATGGCCATCCAAAAATATTCAATGTGTGAAGGAGTTTGCCAACTTTTGTAGACAAAATACGAAAATGTCCATTCCAGTGACTTTTTGGAGAATTCACAAATACAGGAAAGACGCACTTCTGACTATTTCGTTAACGCTGATTTCGTTGAAGAATATAGTCAAGTGTCTGTATCTCATATAGATGCGTTTCAGTCAAAAACCATTTTGCCATTTTTGAGAGATTATAGGTCTTTGGGAAATATTGGTTCAAAATCTAGGAAGATATCTACCAATAAATTGGAAATGAGCAAATTAGTTTAAGTTGCTATTATTTGAACATTAGAGAACGAAACCTGATTGTTTTCTTTTATTATTTGTCACAATATCTTGTGGAATTCTTTCGAGTATCTCGCCTATATAAACTGTGTCGTTTATTATAGTGTTGTAGGGTATTCAACGGTCGGCCCCGCTCGACTGTAGCCTTTGCTTACTTGTTTATAAATAACCCATACATTTCAAGCTATCGGTATTGCATACAGCTCGCAAGATTTTGCTGGGTTAGCTCTCAATTTTCCTACGTTCGTTCTCTTAGGCTTGTTGTTGGAACCTACATAAACAAAATATAAACTTTTTTCAGACTTCCAAAAAACTTACGTGATTTTGGTCAAAGAGTGAAACTTACTCGAATTCGAGCGAGTGGGCGTAGAAAAAATTACGCAAAACAAGTTAAAAAGCAGTAAGTTCGGCCGGGCCGAACTTTGAATACCCTCCACCATTTGGAACGAATTGGAAAATAAAATCCAGTTTTCAGTCTTAGGCTGTAGTATCCATTTCGAACTTCAAATACCAAATTTGAAACAATTCCGGTGAATAATGTCGCTAAAATCGTCAAATCGCCTGACTACAGAAAAAATAAACATATGTGCAAAAGAGAAATATACCACTTTTCTCCCTATGCATCAAAGCCATTTAAAGATCTCACTCTAAATTTTATTCTCTTATTTTCGCGCGTTCTCTCTCTCCAGAAAAAGTAACCAAGATTGTGAAGATAGCTTTAACAAGTTTACCATTAAAATAATTGCCATCATTGCCATTCAGACAGCCACGATGTAAATCCTCAGTAGTGTGCAACACGTTGCAGTAACATTGAATGTGGAAAAAAGAGGAACTGGGACACATGATGCACACACATATGTATGAGAGCAGGCGAACGCATACGGGCGCACATCCTGGACGCTTACAAGGCATTTAATAAAGCTGGTCGACCACCACATCAGGACATTACCATTGCAGTAAATCGGATTTTAACAATAAATACGCGAAAATGGACATAAACAACGATCAGACTGCAGAGGACAACCAAAAAAATAACCAGCAGCGAATACATTTAAGGACATTGACAGTGAACGCAGAACCAAAAAAGAAGAAGAAAAGAAAACGTATATTTTTTTTGGTGTTGGAGAGTGTCGTTTTTTTCGCGTTTCGGTCATCAAGAATCCATGGTCAGCAGTCAGTTTAATAATTTACTAAAGTTTTTTTTCGCCTTTGGTTTTTAATTTTTTACTTCATTTTAATGGTCACTTAATGTCCTTGTGTGTAAGTGTGTGTGTGTGTGACCGTGTCTGTGTGTTGGGTACTTTGCATGCATGCATTAATGCAGAAAAATAGTCCACATCAGTATAATGTAATTGTTTACATGTGTGCCACTCAACAAACGCTTAAGGATATCCGTTACGGAACGTCCTTTTGCCACACACACACACACATACATTATACCGAACCCCCCCACTCGTACGTGAAGATTATCTGAGAGACCTAAGAGATACATGACATTATCCGGATATAAATCTTTAGATTTGCAAACAACAAAAACGTTGACTATTGACTGCAACATTCTTCCAGTCAGGAAATAATCATACATGAGTAGAGATTAGGGATGACCAGATGTGATTTTTTAAGGGTTGTTTAAATGTTCATATCCAATATCATGTATTATTAAAGATTGGATATATCGTAATATTTCTAGACTTACACTATACCACACAAAAGTCTTTAACTATGTTTCCGACATCGCAGCAGGAGAGAAAAAGACGCGTGACTATCCGTTATTTCCTATCCCATCAACTTTTGCTGTTATGTCCGGCAAAAGTTTGGGTCCTTCAAGTCCAAAAAAAAGATTTTGTGAGAGTCATATAGCTATTATTATAAAGTACATAAAATAAGTAAAATTTTATCTTCAAGGTTAAAGTTCCCAAGGTCGAAGTATTTATATTTGTTCTCGGCATCTGATAGGAAACCGTTTAAAATCCAACAATTGATCCACAAAAAGCAGCCAAGCTCAGCGGGCCGAACTTTTATACCCTCTATCATTTGCAAGAAATTTGAAAACAATTCTGTCGGAAAATACCGCTTAAACGAAAACCGTTATATGGGGGCTATACGAAGACGTGGTCCTGCATAAGTAATTTGTGTCATAGGCTGTAATAACTGTTCCGAACTTTATATACGAAATTTGAAACAATTCCGGTGAATACAGGGTAAGATGAAGAAGCTGCTGCTGTCATTTCTAAGCTGTTAAAATTATTCCAGTGACAGCTCATTATATTGTTTACAAGCGTACAAAAGCATTTTGGTGAGAATTTTCAGAAAAATAAATCTTTTGCGTATCGCACCTTCGCTCGTTACCGTGATACTGTTAGGGTAGCCCGACGTCAAGGAAGTGGACGGAAGAAAACAGCAACATCAGCAGAAATGGTTCGACTTGATCGAGACCTGCGTCGCAGTGGCCGAAAAATGTCTCGTGAGCTGAACATATCGCAATATTCCATTCGGAAAAATTCTGAAAAATTAAGTCGGGGTAAGCCATTGAAATTCCAAAAAGTGGAAGAACTTACACCGCAACAGAAAGAAAATAGACTCAAAAGAGCTAAAGAGTTGATTCGCTTGGCCGAAAGTTGTGAACTTTGGTTTTCTCCGATGATCGCTCTCCGCTCGTATTAATCGACCGTGGCATCAGAATAAATGCCGAATATTATCGCGAAAATATTCTGGAGGGTGTATTAAAGCCTTGGGCACACAAACATTTTGGCCGCATACCTTGGACATTCCAACAGGACTCAGCACAATCGCACTCAGCACCACCAAAGAATGGTTACAAAATGAGATTCTTCACATCATTTCCAGCGCACAATGACCACCAAAATCTCCGGATACCAATCCGTTGGACTATTGTATCTGGAGTATTTTGGAAAGCAAGGTTGGCACTAAAAAATACCAAAGTGTTAATCACTTCAAGCAAGCGCTTCGCCGGGAATGGGCCAAAAAGCCACAGAGCAATATTCGGATAATGCGTGTGACGGTTTCATTGGCCGTTTGAAGGCCATAATTCGTGCCAAAGGTTACAAATTCGAACAAATCTAAACTTATTCTAAAATTTAATTCTATTTCCGAAATTTTGTGCTTTCATTCAATCAATTAAAAAAAATTGTAAAAATGATGTCGTTTGACTTTGTTGCAGTTTTTTTTATCTCACCCTGTATTGATGCAAGAGGTTTTCCCTATTGTGCTAATCGGAATCTCACACAAATATTCGTTAACGAAAGTCTAGAAATTACCTTTCCCCGAAAAATCACTTTTACGGTTGTATGAAAATTCAGGTTTTCATACAAAATATATCGTCTATTTAAGTTGACCAACCCCATGCCAAATTCCGCTTCGATTCGTTAATAATTATAACCTATAGATCGATTGCAAAATCAGCAAAAACGTTAGTTATTGATCCATTTTCTTATTGTATTGTAATCTCCTTCTTCTATTCTGACCCTAGCTATCACAACAGGTAAAATTTCGTGAGACTCGAACCTCAAGACCTGTGGACTGATTACATTTTTAAAATGGGCTAAAGCGTACACATTGCTAGAACGTCTCTGCCCGACGATATGATTATCGTTTGTGTGGGTATTAATATTTCGAGTTCTTATAGACTTACAATACCCTCACAACATAGTGTTGTATGGTATAAATATCATAATTTGGATGAAATCCCTGTTTTAATGTCATCATACCCATACACACATAAATATATGTGTGCGTATCTAGGATCTCAACATAAGAATCATGGGATTATACTTTAGTATGGCCTAAGTGCAGTACCGATAGCCAATATGCATACACATTTTCCAACGCTCTGTCCATCAGCCTATCTGTCTTCGAACATAATGATGCCTACAATATGCAAACATATTTACACATTCATGTTATCGACTTGCAGATATTTTGCTACAGATACAATGTCAAACAGATTGAATGCCAGCATTCAAATTAAAAAAAGGTGATACTCAACACATAATGATGTTTCACTGAGCGCAGGATGATGGCATTGCATGGACTTCTCGTCTTCATAATGTGTTTGTTTGCCGAAAAGAAAACCGGAAAAATACCACTTTACACAAAAATACAACATCAGATTTATATTCTACGATTGCAGGGCAGAAACTCAAGGGTATGATGTTCTGGGGGCAAAAATTGCCAAAAGACCTGATTAAAGACTAATTTAAGGCCTGGTTTTTATATTTAATATACCGGTTAAAGGCATTTCTGTTGGTGTCGCGCCCCTGAGATGTCGATGTAGCATTAATTTCTGTACATACAGATATATACGTATGCATGTTGACCACATAATGAGTGATTTTGTTTTAAATATACATATGTTTATTAGGGTATGTCGAGGTGAAATATTTTCCATCCTCCTAAAATATTTTTTATTTAATTTATCACAGCACCCTAATACATAAATATACACAAATTATCCATTAGCATTCACATAGGGCATTTGCAAGTGAAACTTAATTATTACAGTCATGAAAATAGTTTTTATCCTTCGAGAGTATTTTCGTTGATTCCTGTCCTTATATGCAGAACAAAATCCTTTCACTTTTTTCCAATTCTTCAATTAAAGGGTAGCATAACACTATTTTATATTCAAATTTGGAACTGATCAGAATACTTGAAGTAAAGTCGAGGGATTCAACTTCAAAATGCATTTTACAGTTTCTTAAGTCTTATTTTATTGTCATTATTTCCACAACACCCTAATATATAACTACATATAAATTGTCCATCAGCATTCACATCCTTATACAATATCAACGTAATTGACGTAAATGTGACTGGATTTTATAAGCCTTAAAGCAAATGATGAGTAGTAGGAAACAAAAACAACAGCAACCAACTATAACCAGGAAAAAACATCACCATTATGATCATCATTATTATTGGCCACATCATTATCATGGTAGATATACTTTGACTATACAATTATGGCCAGGGATTTTGTCAAGAACATTTATTAGGGATAGTTCAGAAAATAATTGACAGTTGTTTGGATACCTGAAAGAGGCAAAGTTTTTTAATTAAGGTATTTTATAATCTACCAACTACCGCTAGGTCCAGAAACATCTTCATTATGATCATCATTATCATCAATGGCCACATGGTAGATTTACTTTGACTATACAATTATGGACGGGGATTGGATGAGACCTATGAAATATCAGGAAATACAGCTATTTGGGGCATTAACATAAAGTTAACCTACAGGGTTGTCCATATTCGACGGACCCATCTGGCAACGCCATAACTTTTGACAAAGATGTCACATACCGCGTTTGAAGCGTCAGTCCAAGCATATTTTTACCATGAACCAATACACACCACGCGAAATAGTTGAAATTTACATTCAACAGAAGAAGTCAATTGTGAAAACTCAACGTGCTTTTAAAACATTAAAAAATGTGAGAAGTGCGTCTTCTAAGAACACCATTAAGCGTTTATACGAAAAATTTTCGACTGGTAAGGCTCTTTCTAATCCGAAGAGGCCATATAAAAGTCGACCAAGGCGATCGGCCGAGAATATCGCTGCCGTACGAGCCAGTGTTGAGAGGTCCCCAAGACCATCCCAAAAACGCCGTTCTCAGCAGTTGGGCATGGCTCGGTCCACTTTACAACGGATTATTCGCATTTGTTCCCGTACAAAATTCAATTGACGCAAAGAATGTTGCCTGCGGACAAGCCTCGTCAATTGGAATGGTCCCAAAGAGTCAGGGGTCCGTCGAATATAGAAAAAATCGGTTTAAGTATATCCTCTGTCAATATGCAAAACCAAATTAAAACAAGTGAAAAAATAGCTAAGTTCAACCGGGCCGAACTTTTGGAAAAAATTTAAAAACTTTTAAAAAAATCGGAAAATTACAACTTAATTGAAAACCGCTATATGGGGACTATACGAAGACATGGCCTTACTTAGGAAATTTTTTGTCATATGCTGTAGTAGCCATTACGAACTTTAAATATGAAATTTGTTACAATTCCGATGAATAATGTGGCAAAAATCATGAAAATACTGAGTATCGGGAGGATATACAAAGACGTGAACCTGCATACGATTTTTTATTTGCCATAGGTTGTAGTACCCATTAAGATCTTCCGATATGAAATTTGAAACGATTCGAATGAATAATGTTATTGAAATCATCAAAATACAGTCTATCGGGAGGTACCGGGCTATACAAAGACGTAGACCTGCAAACGATTTTTTTTGCCATTGGTCGTAATACGCATTAAGATCTTCCAATACCAAATTTGTTACAATTACGGTGAAAAATGTTGCAAAAATCATGAAAATATCGAGTAGCGGGAGGTACCGTTATATTGGGGCTATACAAAGACGTGGACCTGCATACAAAATTTTTTGTCATAGTGGAACCCATTGCGAACTTCAAGTACGAAATTTAAAATAATTCCGGTAAATAATGTTCGCTAAAATCATGAAAATACCGAATATCGGGAGGTACCGTCATGTGGGGGCTATACGAAAACGTGGACCGACATGGCCCATGCCTACTGGTAAACTATGCTCAACGATGATTCAACGATGTCCATCCTGGAGTACAAGCGATGGTTTTGCACAGAGTTTTCTTTTGTGTGCAGGCAGGTCTACGTCGAAGATGGGCTACATCGGTCCACGATATAGTGTAGCAACATCAAGAATACGGTATTCTAATGATTTTCGACACATTTAGCGACGAAATTGTGCGAAATATAATACTTGAAGTTTGCAGTGGGTGGTTTTTCCCCTGCCAGAAAATTTCCTATATATACGTCTACCAATATAATGGTAGCTCTCCATATTCAGTATTTTCATGATTTTAGTCCGATTTAAGATTCCTTGCGTATAGTGTCTTCGGGAATATTACTAATGAAAAAAAGCTGGATTATTTCGGTAGAAAACTTTAACCTTCCCAAAGGGGTCCTTCTTAACCCATTTTTGTACCCTCCACCTTGAAAAGGAGGGTATATTATCTTTGTCATTTCATTTGTAACATCCCGAAGTATTCGCCGTAGACCCCCTAAAGTATATATATTCATAATCAGCATTAAGTTATAAGTCGATTTAACGATGTTCGCCTGACTGTCTGTTGAAATCACGATAAAGTCCAAATTATTTGACGTAGAGCTTAAAACCTTGGCAGAACAATGTGTATTATGTCTAGGATGGTTGGTATTGAAAATCAGATATATTGGTCTACGTTTTAGAATAGCCGCCATGTAACAGTACCTCCCGCTATTAGGTATTTGCATGATTTCCGCCACTTTTTTTTACCGGTTTGTCTAAAAATTTGTATTTATAAGTCATAGTGGGTTCTATCTCCGGTGGCGGAACACAGTATATAGGTACACGTTTTCGTATAAGTCCCATATAACGGTACCCCCGATATTCGGTATTTCCATGATTTTTGCTAAATATCTTCGCGGATTTGTCTAAAAATTGGTATTTGTTGGTCCTATTGGGTTCTAGCTACTTTGGCGAAACATTATATGTATGGCCCCATATAGCGGTACCTTCCGATATTCGGTATTTTGTTGATTTTTGACACATTTTGCACAGATTTGTCCAAAAATTGCTATCTGTAGTTCGTAATGGGTTCTAGCTCCGGTTGCGGAACACTGTATGTGTAGGTTCACGTGTTCATATAGTCTCCATATAATGGTAACGACGTTTTCGTATGGACCCTATATTCTGCATTCTTAAAATTTTAAGAATTTTTAACGGATTTTTTTTCTATATTCGTTCCATTTGGAGGTTATTTTTTTGTAATTTAATCCTTAAGAACACATATTTCATATTGAATTTCGGAATGTCTCATATATACATACTAAAAATCTGCATATATATACACATATGCGACAATTTGGTTCGACTGATTGACAAGCAATACACATGCATTCTTATATGCAAAATCAGTCTCACATTGATTGCTTGATGTCTGTGTAGTATACTGACCGATCTCTACGTAGAAGTGTATCCGTTCGTTTGATTGGTTGTCCATTGGATTTGCTCGGTTTGTCAGTGAGACTCTGCGAATGACTGCACTGTCTGATGCTGCTTTGGCCGGCTGTTATCCTTGCATTCCACAGAAAAAAATATTGCTACAAATAACATTTCCCATATCATACTCATATTATGTCGTATTTATTTAACACCATAATATCCTTATTTATTATAAAATCCCCATAAAATTATTTTTAATTTTATTTTGACAATATTTAAAAAGAGCTTAAATATGAAACTTAACGAAAGCAACACTAGACGAGAGAATGCAAGTGAAGGAAAGATATATGCACTTGAAAGGAATGTATTTTTTTGCTCCAAAAAATGCACAAACTGAATTTTCATACAAAGTCACTTATTCTGGATAGAATTTTTATCCCCAAGGATATGGGGGGAAGTAAATGATGCAGTGAAGAATGCATAGAAAAATAATTTATTGTTAGTAAGATATTAGAATCAATGCGTAGTATTTAATTTTCGGTCGCTAATAACCACATTTGTATACCACCCTTCCAAAGTTCGACGGCTGATGATGATAATTAGCAATATTAATGTATATTTAGTCATCGCATGCCAAAGACAAATTAGAAAATGATTAATCTTGCTTTCATACCAAAATTAATAGAGCCTGTCAAATGTCTTGCGATTTTATAATTGCACTTGACAATTTCTGGTAATACAAGTAAAATGCATGTGTATGCATGATTATATTTTATTGAAAGCTTTTTCTTTGGAATGGCAATATAAAATCTTAATCATACAAACATTTATGTTGAAAAAACATTGATATTTTAAAATTTGAAGATCTTAACTAAAAAGTCAACAAAACATAAATGGTAAGACGAAAAAATTACAACCAACTTCAGACTGCTGTCATTTCTAAGCCACTTGTCCGACAGCTGTTAAAATTATACCAGTGACAGCTCATTATATTGTTTAAAAGCTTACAAAAACATTTTTGTGACAATTTGGCAGAAAAAAAGGTTATTCGTGATGGAATTCAAGCGTGATAGTGTGATTTCTTTATATTTGGCTGGAAAACCACAAGTTGCTATCGTTAGAGCACTCCAGCATTTAAATGTGAATAAATCTTTTGTGTCTCGTACCATCGCTCGTTACCGTGATACTTGTAGCGTAGCCTGACGTCAAGGAAGTGGACGGAAGAAAACAGCAACATTAGGAGAAATGCTCCGAAAAGTAAAGAAGCGACTTGATCGAAACATGCGTCGCAGTGGCCTAAAAATGGCTAGTGAGCAGAACATATCGCAATATTTTATTCGGCAAATATTGAAAAATGAGCTCGGGGTAAAGCCATTGCAATTTCAAAAAGTGCAAGAACTTACACCGCAACAGAAAGAAAATAGACTCAAAAGAGCTAAAGAGTTGCTTCATTAAAGCCTTGGGCTCGCAAACATTATGGCCGCAGACCTTGGACTTCCCAAGAGGACTCAGCACCATCGCACTCAACAGGCGCCACCCAAGAATGTTTACAAAATGAGGTTCCTCGCTTCATTTCCAGCGCCCAATGGCCACCAAATTTCCGGATACCAATCCGTTGAACTATTGTGTCTGGAGTATTTTGGAAAGCAAGATTGCCACTAAAAACTACCAAGGTGTCGATCACCTCAAGCAAGCGCTTCGGCGGGAATGGGCCAAAATACCGTAGAGCAGCATTTGGGCAACGTAATTTTGTCAATCCACGTTACCATCTTTTTGGTTATGTCCATTGCTGGTATTAAGTTTGCAGCCTTTTAATTTGTTGTTTAATTGTAATTAAACCGATGCATTTTTGCGACCATAAGGTGTTAAAGTCAACGACGCCGTTCGACGCCGAGTTTCGATTGGTAAATGGGCGAAAAGGTTATTTTTTATTTTTATTTTATAACTATTCAATGGGTTATTTGGCTCATTCAGCTCCTAAGTTTTTGCTGGTATATTATACATGTTGTGGTTGAATAAGGGAGATGAAGTCTTCAGCTTTACTTTCTGCTGATGTTTGAAGAAATAATCGAAAAAATTAACATACATACCTCTCCCCATATTGACATGAATGGCATGAAGATATAAAAAAAAATGATAAAAATCCTATTGAAAGTGGTGTTTTAATAACAACAACAATAATAATACGCATTCATGCGTATTATAAAAATCAAGTTGCATGCAACATGCCGTAGATTTAATAAGCATTGGGTTTTTGTGAACATGTGTACGCATTTGTATGCACACCTCCGCGCAGTGCATTAATAACACGAGAGAGTAGTTTGGGAATAATCATATGTGCCCATAAAATTACTATTTAAAGAAATTGTAACGAATTAACACTCAATTTTATACATTATAATATTGGCTGCCATATAGCTATTTGTAAATGCTATAGCTAATGGTGTGCTAACAACATATTGTCAGTCAAGGTGTTTTATCATACTACTTCGTGCTTCTTTTTGGCCCCAATTGTTTTTAGATTATTTCTCTCTCTCTCTCACCACAATTGTTTTGTGTGTTTTTTTTAATATTTTGATTAATTGTATCACAAGTGGTTGACTTTTGCATTAAATGAACCCTTGTTGGCAAATTTTTTAATTAGGTATTTATTTAATTTATTAATATGCAATTAATGTAAATATCAGAGAGGGAGAGAGAAAGAGAGCGAACGATTTATACTCATTATGGAAAAGTAAACATCATCAGATGTGCACATTTCTATTTCAATGAAGAATTATTTAGGTTGAAGTGAAAATCTCTCCTTTCAATTGGATTCGGTTAATAATTAACAAATGCGTTTCAACAAACAAAAGCTGTTTTCCAAAGAATTAATTAATTAACTTTGTATACGCAGATACGCATTATATTTAATAATATACTTATCTATGAGATGAACTTTCTAAATACATATTACGTCACTTGCAAAAGAATTTAATGTATTCATTTGTAAACCAGTTAGATGCTTCCTTATTGTATAAATTAACTATTGTTTGCGTAGTTAGTCCGTAGTTTATTTTGCTCTAAAAATGTCTTTTAGATCAATGCTTATTTTCAAGAGCTTAAACCTTTAAAAAAACTGGTAAGGAAAGGAGAAAAGTTGAGTGGAGAACGACAATTTAATACCCTACAAAAAAATCAAAAACCTAAATAAAACTCTATTATTTTCAAAATTTTCAGAATTTATGTAAATATCAAGAATTATGTAAATATTTCCACAGGGTGAGATAAAAAAACTGCAACAAAGTCAAACACCATAATTTTAACATTTTTATACCCTACACCACAAGGTGATCAGGGTATTATGTCTTTGTGCATTTGTTTGTAACAGGTAAAAGGAAACGAGATAAACCCATAGTTCCTTTTTAATGATCTGCATAGAATCACATTCTGAGTCGATTTATGCATTTCGGTCCGTATGTCCGTCCGTACGTCTGTCTGTCCGTCTTTCCATGTATTTTTATAAACAAAGTACAGGTCGCATTTATTGCCCGATTCAGATAAAATTTTGCACAAATAATTTGATTGTCCCAAGGGCGATCCCCATTGAAATTGGAGATAATCGGTCAAAATTTAGGTATAGCTCCCATATATATTTTCGTCAAATTTGTTCAGATATAGCTATAGCTCCCATACATATGGTTCATCCGATTT
Organism: Musca domestica; assembly: GCF_030504385.1. Classification (NCBI taxonomy): domain Eukaryota; kingdom Metazoa; phylum Arthropoda; class Insecta; order Diptera; family Muscidae; genus Musca; species Musca domestica. The sequence goes on along the minus strand of NW_026712328.1, from coordinate 24,680,371 downwards.
GTTGAATTTTCCCTGAATAGCCGTAATATGAACTCCGTAGTAACGATATTCAGGGAAATGTATCTAATACAGCTCAGAAATACCTTTGTCAAATTTTATCGAGATCGGTTCAGATTTAGATATAGCTCTCATATATATCTATGCGATTTCAAGTTAATTATGCACCAAATGGATACAAGCCCGAATTGAAAAGGAGCAAATGCTTCGACAAATTTAGTAGAAATCGATTCAGAGGAGGATATTCCTTCCATATATTAGTTCGTTTGGACTATATATAATCATAGTTGGTATGATTTAATTCTCACAAAATTCCCCATTAAAACTTTTTTTTGCTATGTGAAGCTCTACTAAATATGCAAACTGGTGTAGGGTATCATAAAGTCGACACCGCCCGACTTTAAGACTTTCTTTACTGGTTTTGTAAATTTTATTGAATGACAGCAAAAAATGTCGGAAATAACATAACATTTTAGAATAAGTTTAGATTTGTTCGAATTGGTCACCTTTGGCACGAATTATGGCCTTCAAACGGCCAATGAAACCGTCAAACGCTGCCCGAATGTTGCACTGCGGTATTTTGGCCCATTCCTGGCGAAGCGCCTGCTTGGTATTTTTTAATGTCAACCTTGCTCTCCAAAATGCTCCAGTCCAAGGGATTGGTATCAGGAGATCTTGGCTGCCGCGTTCTGAGTGCGATAATGCTGAGTCCTGTTGGAATGTCCAAAGTCTGCGGCCAAAGTGTTTGCGTGCCCAAGGCAAGATTCGCATTTTTTCTGATGCCACGTTCGATTAATACGAGCGGAAAGTGACCATTGGCTGTTATGGCGGCCCACGCCACCACCATGGTTGGCGTTTGAGTTCTGGTGTCCAACAGAAGGTGCACATTTTCAGCTGACCTCTTTGGCAGAAAACACGATCATTTTGTTTGTTTAAAAACTGCCGGACAACGAATGTTTTCTCATCGGAGAAAACCAAATTCGGCAGTTCACCACTAGCCACGGCCAAGCGAAACAACTCTTTAGCTCTTTTGAGTCTATTTTCTTTCTATTGCGGTGTAAGTTCTTGCACTTTTTGTAATTTCAATGGCTTTACCCTGAGCTTATTTTTCAATATTTGCCGAATGGAATATTACGATATGTTAAGTTCACTAGCCATTTTTCGGCCACTGCGACGCGGGTTTCGATCAAGTCGCTTCTTTACTTTTCGAACCATTTCTGCTGATGTTGCTGTTTTCTTCCGTCAACTTTCCTGACGAACGATGGTACGAGACACAAAAGATTTATTCACATTTAAATGCTGGATTGCTCTAACGATAGCCATTTGTGGTTTTCCAGCCAAATATAAAGAAATCACACCATCACGCTTGAATTCCATTCCGAATAACTTTTTTTCTGGAAAATTTTCACCAAAATTTACGCTTATAAACAAAATAATGAGCTGTCACTGGAATAATTTTAACAGCTGTCGGACGATTGACTTAGAAATGACAGCAGTCCGAAGTTGGTTGCAGTTTTTTCATCTCACCCTGTAAATACATTTGTTTCTAAAAAATATGAAATATTTATGCACATCAAATAGTGACTTATATCTTTCCATGGACATCTGTTACTAATCAAGGTCAAGGTTTCACAATATAGGCTTGTCGAGTGTTAAATAAAAACATAAATAAAATCCATACATTTTTTAAGACATTCCTTCAAGCATACACACATAAATATAAATTCATTCACAACATTTTAACATATCTGATTTTTTGCCAAATGTCATAAATATCAAAAAAAAAAAAAAAAAAACAAAAAGAAAAAACATCATGTTTTATGAGATAATTGACACAATATTTGAGAATTCTGTTTGGCAATGTGCCATCTTTTAAATACTTAAATATGAACACATTTAAATACATATACACACATTTGTAAATACACATGTTCACAAAACAGATGTTAATCCGACAGCTCATCAAAGAACAAAGAATTTTTAATATCTGTTATATGTAGAAAAAAATTATTAGCAGCAGACATTCCCATCCAACAGTTTTTATTTTCTTCATAGGCTTTTTTATGTAGAATCTACCCCCTCCTATGAACAATATCAAAGATTGTTGATGTTATTTATTTCTATTTCACTCCTCCATCTCAAGCTGAAGAAACCCTGATTATTTTTCATTTAAAAACATAGATGTATGCCTTCAATTAAATTATTAACCATTTTCACATGATTCGCTGGATTACATTATTGGCGCTTATTAAAGCGTGAAATTCAAAAATAATATCTTATTTAAATACGATAACAGCAGCAAAAAATTAATATTAATTTCTCGTTCCATGAAAATTGTTTAATATAATTATTATGTTCGTCCATAACGAATATTATATACTCTATGTATGTAGAGTAATATATATCAATATTGGAAACATTTGCTGACCTTCTGTAGCCTAAATTTGTATCAAAGGGTCGGTTAATTTCTCGGTTTTACTCAAAAAACAAAAAATGTAAAAAAAAATCATGCTGAAATAGGCTCTTATAAACCCTAAAGCCCAAATATTAAATATCGTATTTTGGAACACATATTCAATTTGAAACCTGTGAAATTGGTTTATAGTCGGCTAAAGTGAGCTCAGCACGCCCACAAAAAAGGCAACTCACAGTGTTCGATGTTTAGATTATTTTTGGAACATTTTCCAATACTGGCAATACTTAGCAGAAGACTGCTGGAATAGACTCATGATTTCTTATATCACCCATATAGTGGTACCTTTGAATACCGTCATAAATGCGAAACTTGAAAAAATAATCGGTGAATAATGTAGCTAAAATCATCAAAATATCGAATATATAGTGGTACCGTTTTACTGGGACTATACGAAGACGTGGACCTGCACAGACAATTTTCAGTCTTAGACTGTACTATCCATTACGAACTTCAAATACCATATTTGAAATATTTAAATAAAATACCGAAAAAAGGAAGGTGCCGTTATATGTGGACCTGCACAGACAATTTTCTGTCTTAGGCTGTACTATCCATTACGAACTTCAAATACCAAATATGAAATATTTCCGGTGAATGATGTCGCTTTAATCACCAAAATACCAAAAAAAAGGAGGTACCGCTAGATGGGGGATATAGCAAAACGTGGACCTACATGACCCATTTTGAATACCAAAAGTCTTGCAGACATAATACACATTTGAGTAAGATTTCATCAACCTACTTCATTTCTAGTGTGCTAGAGTGATTTTCACACATCGCTAAATCGATATAGAATTTTATGCTGATAAAGATTCGAGGTATTACAAACGGAATGATAAACTTTATATACCCTTCATACTATGGAGAAGGCTATAATGAATTTTGGAAAACTTGGAATAGATAACAACCATCATAAAAGGAAATCGTTAGCATCGGCTTTACGGTGTTTTGAGACACTTGATTTTACTGGTAAAAATGGGCGGGCCCAATATTGAACACCGAAAGTTTTGTTGTAGCTCATGGTGAAGGTTATTAATTTAGTATATGAAGTTCCTAATAATACATATAACATGCACCGCTCAAATATTGGAACTCAGCACTTTTAGACATATTTATGCTCTCCAATTTGTAAAAACCTATCATGAAATCAATTATATTTAGAAAAAAATGGGTCTTATGCAAAAATTGCTGAAACCACTAGCTTTCAGTTGAAACCTTTTAAAAATTGGTGAATTGTTATACATTGAGTTGAAAATTGTTGTGAGGACCTAAAGAATACCAATAATCGAGACTATTTTTATATGGTGACCATTCCAAAATATCAGCCTTCATTTAAACACATTTCGAAATTCTTTCAATAAATCAAAATATCAAATAACAGTCACTTCGGCTGGAGAATGGAGCCAAGTCCTCAAAAGTAATACCAAAACGTCAACCGATTGAAAATAATTTTTGCACAAAATTGACGTATTTTTAATAAGAACTCTTACTTTTGGTCACCTTTGGCACGAATTATGACCAATGTCACACGCTGTCCGAATGTTGCTCTGCGGTATTTTGGCCCATTCTCGGAGAGGAAATTTTGGTGGACATTGTGCGCTGGAACCTCATTTTGTAATCATTCTTGGGTGGCGCGTGCTGAGTGCGATGGTACTGAGTCCTGTAGGAATGTCCAAGATCTGTGGCCAAAACGTTTGCGTGCCCAAGGCTTTAATACACCCTCCTGAACCTTTAATACTCCATCGGCTGTTATGATGGCCCACACCATCATCATGGCCGGCGCTTGAGTTCTGGTGGCCAACCGAAGGTGCACATTTTCAGCTGACCTCTTCGGTCTATTTTCTTTCTGTTGCGGTATAAGTTCTTACACTTTTTGGAATTTCAATGGCTTTACCCCGAGCTCAAAATTCTAAATCGATTTAACGATGTCCGTCCATCTGTCTGTCTGTTGAAATCACGATACAGCCCACATTATTAAAAGTAGAACAAGTTTGGCAGAACAATTTGTATTGTCTTGGATGGTTGGTATTAGAAAATGAAATATATCAGTTCCCGGATTCGTTTTTGTAAGTCACAATGGGTTCTAGTTCCGTTGACAAAACATTGCAAGTATAGGTCCACGTTTTCCTATTGCCCCCACATAATGATATCTCCGGATATTCAGTATTTTGATGTTGTTTGCCACAGTTTCTACGGATTTGTCTAAAAATTAGTATTTGTAGTTCATAATGGATTCTGGGTTTTTCTCTGGTGACAGAACATTGAATATTTAGGTCAACGTTTTCCTATAGCGCACATATAACGATAGCCACCGATATGGGTAATCCTAGTCTCATTTACCCACGAAATTGTTTCACATTTGGTATTTAAGAAAATTTGGTTGATATAAAATTCTCTATATAGGTTCCCGTTTTGGCCCCCACATATCACGACCTCACCCACCTTATGGTTTTTTTGAAAAGTTTAATTGCACTATCCAAACGGTCTTAGTGGTATTTTTAGTTTAAAGTGGAACACGTTTTAAATAAACTTTGAGTAAAAGGGCATTTTTTTACAAAGCATATACAAATTTTTAATATATGAAGAAAATATTTTCCAAACGAAGTGAAAAATGTATACAATCCACATTATTTGTAGGGCATCAGCGAAAAAAAGTTCCGATTTTCCCCTCAGCAGAGAGATAATCAATTTTTAATTACACCCAGACGTGTTCCAGCGTCTTTCTCTTCGTTGGCGCATAGGCTTAGCTAACTCCTACCATGGAATATCCAATGGAATGGAATGTCCAATGAATTTTGATTTTGTTTTGTTTTGATTTTTAGCTATTTTTAAATAGATATTAATGATGCTCTTATAAATATTTAAACATGTATACATACATACATTTATACATGCAGCATACACACAGTAGTGCCCCTACCGGCTTATGTGTGGCACAACGTTTTTTTTTTTTTTTGCTATTGTTCGCCGGCTAATTAAAATTAATTTAATTTTCTCGAAAACACTGGCGATTGGAAGCACAGAAGAAAAATCTTATGAATAAAAAAAAAAAAAACAACATACAAAATAAATTATTATTTTTTAATTAAACACCAATGAGATTAAAGATAAAACAATTACCATGCTATTGTGGATTTGATGGAGAATTTCTTTGCCCGTTTTAATGTATTGGCTATTTTGATTTCGCAAATATTCAAATTGAAATATTAATGTGTGTTTAGTGTTATTGTTTCCAATTTTGTTAGCACGAACGTCATGGGGGCCATTGAGTTGATTGTTTATTGGAATAAATTATTATTGCGTCATACGTGATATATTAAATTGAGTAAAAAATGTTTGAGAATGTTTTCTTGTCAACATATCGCCGGTATAATGTTTAAGTGTTCCATAGACCTTTCTGAGGCATAGGTGATTTTTTGCTTGGTTTTCCGAATTTTATGCTAATTTTCTTATACCGATGGCTGTTATCGACGCCCAGAAGAAACGGTTGACTCTATATTATGTACCAAAACGACATGAAAACTACTAAATAGTGCAAAATTTGGTATTGGGGGATGGGATAGTGCTTGAAATTTGGCATTAGGGTTAGTGTAAACGGGTAAGATTTGAAGGTTTGGAGAAAAAGCTTGAAGTCTGAAATTCGGATTGAGGGTCATTGATTTTTTGTAGGATAGTCGAACCTAAGAGTTTTGGTAAATTTGGTACCATTTGGAGTTACATGAACCGATAGAGATAAACTCTTGAAATTTGATATGAGAATCCAGGTTGGGAAGTAGAGTTGATAAAAGGAGGTAGTTTTGGAAATATGTACTAAGTATAAGAAGAGGTCTTCTTGGAAATGCGTACATAAAGTGTACCAAAAATATTTAAGAAGCGACTTGATCAAAACACGCGTCGCAGTGGCCGAAAAATGGCTCTTGAGTTGAACATATCGCTATATTCCATTTGGCAAATATTGAAAAATGAGTCCGGGGTAAAGCCATTGAAATTCCAAAAAGTGCAAGAACTTACACCGCAACAGAAAGAAAATAGACCCAAAAGAGCTAAAGAGTTGCTTCGCTTGGCCGAAAGTGGGGAACTGCCGAATTTGGTTTTCCCCGATGAGAAAACATTCGTTGTCCTGCAGTTTGTAAACAAACAAAATGATCGTATTTACTTTCCAAAAAGGTCAGCCACCATAACAGCCGTTGGTCGCTCTCCGCTTGTATTAATCGACAGTGACATCAGAATAAATGGACATTCCAAGAGGACTTAGCACCATCGCACTCAGCATGCGCCACTCTAGAATGGTTACAAAGTGTCGCTCACCTCAAGTAAGCGCTTCGCCGGGAATGGGCCAAAATACTGCAGAGCAACATTTGGGCAGCGTGTGACGGTTTCATTGGTCGTTTGAAGGCCATAATTCGTGCTAAAGGTGACCAATTCGAACAAATCTAAACTTATTCTAAAATTTGATGCTGTTTCCGACGTTTTTGCTTTCATTCAATAAAATTTAAAAAAATGTAAAAATTATGGCGTTTGAATTTGTTGGAGTTTTTTTATCTCACCCGGTATATATCAAACCGACTGATACTTTTTAATTTGTTCTTTTATTTAGATATTAAAAATTCATAATCTCAGAGAACGGAAAAACGTTGTACTTTTCCCATGTAATATTTTGTAGTTGATTCTTTTTTTTAGTTTTTTAATACATTTTTTATAATAAATCTATATTTAATGACATTTTATATTTGTTTTCAGAACTTTGAACCTGTACCATATCCCAAAAATAACTATGGCAAATTTTACACTGGTGACTCCTTCATTGTCTTAAATGTAAGTATCTTGAAATTCACACACAACCACCCATACGTTCCAAGTAACACAAAATAAATATTGGCAAAACTTTTCATGAATACCAAATATACAAATTTCACATAATCGTTGAACATAACGTAATGCAGTTCTCACCTTAGTCCTTTGAACTGAGTTTTTGGTGCTGCGCGCAATTTTGTTCGTTTTTTTTTTGGAAGGTATGTAAAAAAGTGTGAACTTATGTAGTGTAAAACTTTGAAAACAGTTCCGGTTCTCCTCGGAGAGTTTATTTTGAATAACTGGCGAGCAGTTTGAAGTAGGAAACATTTAGAAATGTTATTGGTCGTAGGAGTTTATTTTAGCATGTGAGTTTAGAGAAGTGAAATGTTAGTTTTTTCTTCTAAGAGAGTTACAAATGTTCGATTGTATGTTTTCCGACCAGAATAACTCTAATGTATTTAAAATTCTGAGAATAATAATTGTGTTTGGCATATAAGACCAATAAAATATATATAAGTTACATACACAGGACCATGTCTCGGTATAGCCCATATAAAGGTATCTTCCGATATTCGGTATTTTGATTATTTAAGCGACATTATTAACTGGAATTGTTTCGTTCAATTTCATTTTCCTATGACAAAAACAAAACATACACAGGCCCACGTCTCGGTAAAGCCCCCACATAAAGGTATCTTCCGATATTCGGTATTTTGATGATTTTTTGTTGACATTATTTAGCAGAATTGTTTCAAACTTCGTATTTGGATATCTTAATGGATACCACAGCCTATGACAATAGAATACATGTGCAGGTCCACGTCTTCGTATAGCCCCCATATAACGGTACCTTCCGATATTCCTTATTTTGATGCTTTTAGCGACATTATTTACCGGATAGTTTTAAATTTCGTATTTGAAGATCTTAATGGGTACTACAGTCTATGACAAAAAATTATACATACAGGCCCACGTGTTAGTATAGCCCCCATATAACGATACATCCCGATTTCGGTGTTTCCATTATTTTGGCGACAACTGCTGATGAGGTCGACTCCTAACCTCATCACAAAGCGATGTAACTAACGAAAGAAAAAGAAAATGCCGCGAGTTGATCTTTCTCGTTCCGTGGCTGGAAGGGAACTCAATTTATTTACAACATATTCTTAACACTAAAGCTTACATCTAATACATTAACACATGCATTTTATTTACTAATGCACGCTGTGCATTAACGCACACAATACGTTGCGGGAGAAAACGAAACGTACCTAATTTGTGATCGACTCTTTCTTATCTTCTATTTATGGCCGTGACATTTATTACATTATTTATTACCGACCATAAACATAGCATTTGGAAAACACATGCATCTTAAGTGTTTTCTTTATTTAACTAATTTACATTCTTCGGAAAAGACAAATAAAAATGAGATAAGAATTTAAAGAAGAACATTCAACACACAAACTATTTTTACAACATGTACAGTTTCTACAAAACTAAACATACTCCCGGCCTTAAAAGATCCTAATCTTTTAACAAACTTCGATCGATTCTATTTTTTTAAATTATATAAAATAAACATAATTTTCTTAATATCAAGAATTGGATAAAACTGTGCTAAAGTTATATCTTATTTCAAAATTAATTTCTAACATAAAAATAATCTCCGAAGTATGCTGCTTGAAACTAGGTAATTGCACCCATGACATCCACCAACCACTTGAAGTCTGGATCTCTCCGCCAGCGATGATCAGATACCTGGGATATTTTTAAATCCTTTCCATAATTCAAGGACACATCTACTGCATGGATACGTCGTTTACTTATACTCGTGTTATGTTCACCACGTCTTCTGAACCATTTCGCACGTTCCAGACGGAAATTATCAATCTTCTCTTTATGTCCATCGTCAATACAATCCTTGGCCCGGATTTCACTTTCTTCTTTGTCAGGAGCAGCAAATACAAGATTTTTGTGTTCCTGTAAATTCCTTGTTGGCAGCCCTTCTTCAATTTTAATTTTTCTCGTTATTTTTCCTTCGACTCGCGGAACATCAAGGCGAACGTTTTCATTTTTACTTTCGATAGCTTCTAAGTCCTCAACTACCTTTTGATGAGTCCCTAAACTACCCTTAACATTATCAACATGCTTCTTCATGTTCACCTTTTTAGGTGCTATTCTTGAAATGTTCCCACTTCTCACTATGCGGTAACAAATTCTAAGAAAATGGTAATGACTTGTGTAGTCATCCTGTTTTCCAACTACATCCAAATACCGCACGTATTGTGACGATAATGTTTGAAATTTTCTATCGATGTTTTCTATTTTTGAGAAATAACATTTTCTAATCTCCTCCCAAAAATCAAATAAAGCATCGATAAGTTTAACCGTTATCCCAATGTCTGGCGGCTGTGAATGGAACAGTAAGGCATTTTTCCCACACTGTTCCGATGAACTTAAGCTGTTCACCTCAGCTAAATAATCGATATCTAAACGTGGTATTTCTATGGGCACAAAAACACCTATGCCGTTTAGAACTCTCTCGATATCTTTAGTCGCATAGCACACTCCCAAGGCGTCTATGTAATCCGAGTATGTAATTTTTTTCATACGACGGAGTTCCCTCTCGTTATCTAAATATTCCTTTCTTGCTTCTGTAAAGGAACTACCTAATTTGGTATATTTTTCCCTAGCTTCCTCAGTTACACCACACAGAGCAATTTTTTCCATTTCTAAATAAAGTGACACAATATACTCGCCCAACATCCTTTGATGTTGAATGAAGTCTACAAAATTCATATTGACGAAATATATGTGCACTCAAAAAATAAACGAATAAACTAATCACTTTTTTCTACACGTCTATTGCGTTAGTATATGGAGAGATAGATCGACAGAATCTTTCACTGCTACCTATCATGTCTCCTTGTACACAACTAAAAGATCTAACACTATCTTTGCTTCAACAGTGCACCTTTTACGTCGCTACAACAAATAAGCCTAACACACTTCACTACTACGAAAATGCGCGCCTATCACGTCATTTAGTTCGCATAAACTAATATTTTCTCGGACACTGAAAATATAGCCTATCGAATAACTTCACTAACTACACGCGATACTATCACGTCGGGGTCACCAAATGATGAGGTCGACTCCTAACCTCATCACAAAGCGATGTAACTAACGAAAGAAAAAGAAAATGCCGCGAGTTGATCTTTCTCGTTCCGTGGCTGGAAGGGAACTCAATTTATTTACAACATATTCTTAACACTAAAGCTTACATCTAATACATTAACACATGCATTTTATTTACTAATGCACGCTGTGCATTAACGCACACAATACGTTGCGGGAGAAAACGAAACGTACCTAATTTGTGATCGACTCTTTCTTATCTTCTATTTATGGCCGTGACATTTATTACATTATTTATTACCGACCATAAACATAGCATTTGGAAAACACATGCATCTTAAGTGTTTTCTTTATTTAACTAATTTACATTCTTCGGAAAAGACAAATAAAAATGAGATAAGAATTTAAAGAAGAACATTCAACACACAAACTATTTTTACAACATGTACAGTTTCTACAAAACTAAACAACTGCTTTAAAGTTCGTAATCGATACTACAGCCTATGACAAAAATTACTTGTTCAAATCCACGCCTTCGTATTTTTGAAATTTGTCAAGTTCACTCCAAATGATGGAGGGTATTAAAAGTTTGGCCTGGACGAAATTAGCTGCTTTTTATACCCTACACCACATACTGGTTAGGGTATTATGTCTTTGTGCATTTGTTTGTAACACGGAGAAGGAAGCGAGATAGACCCATAGTTACATTTGAGGATCTTTATCGAATCACTTTCGGAGTCGATTTATGCATGTCAGTCCGTCTGTCCATATATTCTTGGGAACAAAATGCAGATCGTATTTATCATCTAATTGAGATGAAATTTTCCAAACAATATTTGCTTGTCCCAAAGTCAAATCTGATATTGGTGAGAATCGGTTCGAATTTCGATACATCTCTCATATATATCTTCAACCGATTTCGGGTTGATTGTGCACCAAATGGTCAATATCTTTCAACCAAATTCAGCCTAGAAGCAAGTACATAAAATTTGGTAAAATTCGGTTCATATATAGCTATAGCTCCCATCCGATTTGGTCTTTAATTCCCTCACATTCGTAATATGCACTCCATAACAATGATATTTGGTACCAGATATCTTGTAGAGGTCGGAAAACCCCTTGCCAAATATCGGCTCAGATTTGGATGTATATCCCATACATATCCTTAACCCGATTTCATTTATATTGTGCAAATGATGGCTAATATTAGCCCAAATAGAGTGAATTTCAGGACGTACTTTTCCATTTGGTAGAACTTGGCTCGATATATATTTTTATACCCTCCACCAAAAAAAGTATTGAGGGTATATTAAGTTCGTCATTCCGTTTGTAAATCATCGAAATAATCATGTTATACCCAACAAAGTATATATATCTTGATCAGCGTAAAATTCTAAGACGATTTAGCCCTGTCCGTCCGTCTGTTGTAATCACGCTACAGTCTAAACGAATTAAGATAGGAATCTAAAATTTTGCACAGATCTCTCTTTTGTCTGCAGGCAGGTCAAGTTCGAAGATGGGCTATATCGGTCCACGATATCGTATAGCCCCCATATAACGGTACCCCCGATATTCGGTATTTTGATGATTTTAGCCACATTTTTCAATGGAATTGTCTGAAAATCCACACAAGTAGTTCCTTGTGGGTATTTTATGCCTCGGCAGAGAATTATCTATATAGGTCCACAATATTGTATAGCCCCCATATAACGGTACCCCCACGGTATTCGGTATTTTGATGATTTTAGCCACATTTTTCAATGGAATTGTCTGAAATTCCACAAAAGGAGTCCCTTGTGGACATTTTACCCCTTCAAAAAGAATAGTCTATATAGGTCCACGATATCGTATATCTCCCATATAACTGTACCCCCGATATTCGGTATTTTGATGATGTTAGCCACATTTTTCAATGGAATTGTCTTAAAACCCACACAAGTAGTTTCTTGTGTACAGGTCCACGATATCGTATATTCCCTATATAACGGTACCCCCGATATTCGGTATTTTGATGATTTTACCCACATTTTTCATCGGAATTGTCTGAAAATCCACACAAGGAGTTCCTTGTGGGTACTTTATACCTCGATAGAGAATTATCTATATAGGTCAACCATATCGTATAGCGCCCATATAACGGTACCCCCGATATTTGGTATTTTCATGATTTTATCCACATTTTCCAACGGAATGGTCACAAGGGGTTCTTTGTACACAAGGTGTTCTTTGTGAGCACTTTACCCCCCGACAGAGAATTCTCTATATAGGTTAACGATAACGTATAGCTACCATATAACGATACCCCGCGATATTTGGTATTTTGAAAATCCACACAAGGTGTTCCTTGTGAGTACTTTATACGCAGACATAGATTTGTCTTTATAGGTCCACAATATCGTATATCCCCACATATCGGCACCTTCTTATATTCTTATAATGGATTTTATGTTTTTTTGAAAATTTTCTAATTCGTTCTAAATGGTGGAGGGTATTCAAAGTTCGGCCCGGCCGAACTTACTGCTTGTCCCCGTCAAATAGATTCAGAATTGTATATGCCTTCCATATATTATTTCCCCTTGAAACCAAATTTTAACTGATCTAAAGACAAAGGTTGATTTGTGGTATGATCTACTTCAAACAAATATGCCTAGTGATGTAGCTCTACTAAATATGCATAGTGGTGTAGGCCCCGGCCGACTTTTGACTTTTCCTTACTGGTATACTTGTTTATATTTGTGTTAAATCGTAATTTTTTAAACTATGTTCGGAACTGTATTTTTCGTTCCCTATTAATATTGTATCGACACAGAAAATCCGGCTCTAAGTCGGAGTAGGATGTAGGTATTTTATAAAACTGCAATTAGTCATTCCATTTCAGAGGCAACTCCTAACTTTCACCCATTTCGCCATTTTCAATGTGGAACTTTTCACAAACTACTTATAGCAGCAATTTTCTTTGTTTCAATTTGTTGTTCCTCATTTAACATTTCTATTTTTGTTTTATTCCACAGACTGTTCAAAATAAAAAAGACAAATCACTCTCATGGGATGTTCACTTTTGGTTGGGCTCCGAAACATCCGTGGATGAGGCCGGTGCTGCTGCCATTCTAACCGTACAACTTGATGACCTACTTAATGGCGGTCCAGTGCAACATCGTGAAGTTCAGGATCATGAATCGCAATTGTTTTTGAGCTACTTTAAAAACGGTAAGATATGGTGGGCAATAAATAAAACTTTTTTGTTGATATTTCGGGATATTTTTTTTGTTTTGCTCGGTCTTTGTGTTTGCACATCCCGCCATGAATTGCCAATGGCGGTGATGGTTAGTTGTTCGGCTCACCTACTGGGCGTTTTACAATTGTGTTTTCTTGGTTGGCTACAACGAATTTAATGTTTTCCTTCTATGCATTCGTGATCACCACCCCTGCTGAGTGCTGCAAATGCACCTGTGGTCTGTGCCGTAGCGCGGTCTTGCTGTTATGGTGTTAATATTGCAGTTCGTGGTAAAAATTTTCCCGAAAAAAAAACAAAGAAACTTCTTGACTTTTTGCCACTTTAGTGTTTAAATTTTGGATTTGTTTGCTGTTGCAGCAGAGGCATATCTTAGCCGTCAGTGGTGTTGCAAGTTTACCGGGAGGTGTTGTGGTGCGGTTAATGGTTGGGAAATTTCAAACTTTCTTCTAATGGCTTATTTAAGGGAAACTTAAAAGGATTTGGAAGAAATAATTTCTCAATGAATTATTCTCTGTGTGAATTTGGATGTCTTTTCGTGTGTTTTTATTATCGTTTCAATGGAACCTCCTTCACATACATATGAAATAATGGCGAATTAGAGCAGTAAAGTTGTTGGTGAAGGGAAGTGTATAAAATTAAAAATACAAAAATGTAGAAATTGTAGACGGTTTTCTTAAATGTTTTTTAGAGTATGAAAGTGGTTTTTCTGTTTGTTATCTACCGTCACTCTCTTCTGGAAATTCCCCCACAAATTGTTTGTATTAAAAGTCAAAAAATGTAGGCAATATTTTGTTATTATAATTAGGTCAGCTTCGAAAACGGAACAGAATTTTGAAAAGCACAAATTATTTGCCAAGCGGAGTGATTGTATGTTTTAATTCGATATTTGAACCTCATAGCATTCAGACTAAGCTTAAGTCATGTGTGAAAATAAAGAATATCACTCAACTGCAAGTAGTACTACCCTAAAAACTAGAAATTTGATATGAGAATCAAGGTTTGAAAGTAAGTTTGATATATGAAGGTGGTTTTGAAAATGTGTTGTAGGTGTGCGAAAGGCACTAAATAACACTATATTTGGTACAATTTTAATTTGGGAGTGCAGATAGTGCTTGAAATTTGAAATTTGGTAATAGGGTCGCTGCACATGTGTAGCCCGAACATAATGTACTGAAGGGTACTAAATATGGTATTGAACGGAGGGATTGGGCTGGAATCCTCAAATTAGATATTGAGGTCTCTGTTGGCATCTGGAATTGAGATATGGATGTGGTTTTGGAAATGTTTACTTTAATGGTATGAAAGGTACTAAAAAGTACAAAATTTGGTAAGTGGTAAAGGAATAGAGCTTAAGTCCTGAAATCTGTGTTTAAGATATGGAAGTGGTTTTGAAAAGGTGTACTATTGGTATTAGGTACAATTTGGTATTGGGTAAACAGCTAGTGTTTGCAGTGTGAAATTCTGTATAAGGGTAACTGTTCATGTGTTGCCTTGACATAAGGAAGTGGTTTTGGAAGTGTGTACTATAATTGTACGAAATGTACTATAATGGTACGAAACGTAACATCCCTAAATATTCGTCGTAGACTCTATAATGTATATACAGGGTGACACCATAATTATACCCTCCACCTTGGAAAGGAGGGTATATTAACTTTGTCATTCCGTTTATAACATCTTTAAATATTCGTCGTAGACCCCATAAAGTATATATATTCATAATCAGCATAAAATTCTAAGTCGAATTAACGATGTCCGTCTGTCTGTCCGTCTGTCTGTTGAAATCACGATACAGCCCACATTATTTGACGTAGATCACCAAAATTTAGCAGAGCAATTGGTATTGTGTCTAGGATGGTTGGTATTGAAAATGAGATATATCGGTCCACGTTCTGGTATAGTCCCCATATAACGGTACCTCCTGATATTCGGTATTTTGATTATTTTTGCCACATTTTTTCACGGATTTGTCTGAAAATTGGTATTTGTTGGTCATAATGGGTTCCACCTCCGGTGGCGAAACATTGCATGTATGGGTCCATGATTTGGTATAGCCCCCATATAATGGTACCTCCTGATATTCGGTATTTTCATTATTTTTGCCACATTTTTTCACGGATTTGTCTGAAAATTGGTATTTGTAGGTCATAATGGGTTCCAGCTCCGGTGGCGAAACATTGTATGTATAGGTCCACGTTTTGGTATAGTCCCCATATAACGGTACCTCCTAATATTCGGTATTTTGACGATTTTTGACACATTTTTTCACGAATTTCTCTGAAAATTTGGTAGTTGTAAATCATAATGGGTCCCAGTTCGTGTTGCAAGTCATTGTAATTATAGGTCCACGTTTTGGTATAGCCCCCATATAACGGTACCTCCCGATATTCGGTAATTTGATGATTCTTGCCACATTTTTTTCACGTACTTGTCTGAAAATTTGTATTTGTAGGTCATAATGGGTTCTAGCTCCGTTGGCGAAACCTTGCATGTGTAGGTCCACGATTTGGTATAGCCCCCATATAACGGTACCTCCCGATATTCGGCATTTTAATGGTTCTTGCCACATTTCATCTAATGTTTCCTTTACCCTAAGGTGGAGGGTATTTAAAGTTTGGCCCGGCCGAACTTAATGTTTTTATTATTTGTTATTATATTTTTTAAATTTTATTGAATGAAAGCAAAAAATGTCGGAAATAGCATCAAATTTTAGAATAAGTTTATATTTGTTCGAATTGGTCACCTTTGGCACGAATTATGGTCTTCAAACGGCCAATGAAACCGTTACACGCTGCCCGAATGTTGCCCTGCAGCAATTTGGCCCATTCCCGGTGAAGCGCTTGCTTGAGGTTATCGACACTTTGGTATTTTTTAGTGCGAACCTTGCCTTCCAAAATACTCCAGACGCAATAGTCCAACTGATTGGTATCCGGAGACTTTGGTGGCCATTGTGCACCGGAAATGAACCGAGGTATCTCATTTCGTAACTATTATGGGATGGCGCGTGCTGAGTGCGAAGTTGCTGAGTCCTGTTGGAATGTCCAAGCTCTGCGGCCAAAATGTTTGTGTGCCCAAGGCTGTATTAACCCTCCAGAATATTTTCGCGAAAATATTCGGCGTTTATTTTGATGGCCCGGTCGATTATACGAGCGGAGAGCGACCATCGGCTGTTATGGCGGCCCACACCATCACCTTGGTCGGCCACCTTGAGTTGTAGTGGCCAGCCAAAGGTGCACATTTTCAGCTGACCTCTTTGGCAGGTAAATACGATCATTTTGTATGTTTACAGACTGCGAATAGACAACTAATGTTTTCTCATCGGAGAAAACTAAATTCGGCAGATCACCACTTTCGGCCAAGCGAAACAACTCTTTAGCTCTTTTGAGTCTACTTTCTTTCTATTGCGGTGTAAGTTCTTGCACTTTTTGGAACTTCAATGGCTTTACCCCGGACTCATTTTTCAATATTTGCCGAATGGAATATTGCGATATATTCAGCTCACGAGCCATTATTCAGCCACTGCGACGCGGGTTTTGATCAAGTCGCTTCTTTACTTTTCGAATCATTTCTGCTGATGTTGCTTTTTTTCTTCCGTCCACTAATGAGCTGTCACTGGAATATTTTTAACAGCTGCCGGAGGAGTGGCTTAGAAATGATATCAGTCTGAAGTTGGTTGCAGTTTTTTCATCTCAACCTGTAGATCCAATCGTGTGGTACAGCCCCCAAAAAGGGTATGCTTAAACAAGTAGTCAAATTCTATGGGGAATAATTTGTTTTACAACTTTTAAAAAAGTAGATTCAAAACATGAGTCTATCCTGCAACTTATTTTTAGGTATTTTGTCGACCTTAGACTTATTTTCCTGTCAGCCGAAGTAGTTACAGTTTCTCTTAAGCTGGTTGACTCATATAAAATTAAGTTATAGCATTGCAGGGGCTGCAGGAGATGTATTAAGAAAATAAATATCCAAAGCACACAGATGGCTTGACCGCGGTATAAGTCCGTAGAATTTCATAAATAGCTTCTTCGCACTAGAAGAAAACCCAATGTTTTCTTTGACCCAGAAAAAATATGCGAATTTCAACATAGGTTGTGCATGTGTTTTGCTTTTTAAGCAATAATTTTACATGACTACATACAGATAAGAATATTGACGTTATAGACATTTCCTGCCTTTATTATTATCCTCATGTATTTACATATCTACATATATGCGAAATGCAATAAGTAGCAGTTTGTTTAAATCGTTATGGCCAATTTCGTTAATCTTTCATAGTTACTGACTCGAACGCAGTTTTCTGCCAGATTTTCCTACCATCTTCGCCATATATGTAGGATATCGCTGCTAGATAGAAAGCGCTCACTTAAGCGGAAGAACAAACCACACAAAAGTACACCGTTTTCAGTTTCAATCTAATTAACTTATGGCAGTCATTTGGTTAAATGTTTCTTTAATATTCTACCGTTTTACAAATTACCATTACCAATCCAAACACACAGAGATATACTTATGTACACTCACATATGTGTTTATTATATAACTACATACTTACGCATTTACTTACTTACCTGTAATTTTATTTTCTCTTTTATGCTGTTGCTCCTTTATCTCCTGCTTCTTGTTCTTCTACTTCGTATTATGGTCAACTTCATTGTCCTTGCCTTGCTGGGGTTTAATGCCAATGGATTCGTGTGTGTGTGTGTGTGCACGCGTTTGGGTACCACATGTGTAGGTGTACGTTATGAACAGGGCGGTGTTGGCACCGGCTTCAAACATGTCGAAACCAATGCCCAAGGTGAGAAGCGTCTCTTCCAAGTAAAGGGTAAACGTAATGTACGTGTGCGTCAAGTTAATTTGTCCGTATCGTCGATGAACAAGGGCGATTGCTTCATATTGGATGCTGGTAATCAGATTTATGTGTATGTGGGTGCCCAGGCCAAGCGTGTGGAAAAATTGAAGGCTATTAGTGCCGCAAATCAGATAAGAGATCAAGATCATAATGGCAGAGCTAGAGTGGAAATTATTGGTAAGTAGTGTGTTAAATACTGTGGACTATTAGCACGACAGATCCACCGGCAAACAGGTGGCGTTGTGATGAGGAGTATGGGACGAAGATGTGTTAATGAACTATTCTGTCTCTCTCTCTCCCTTTCCCTTACGGGATACAGATGAACACAGTACTGATGCCGATAAGCAGAACTTCTTCGACGTTTTGGGCTCTGGCTCTCCCAATCAAGTACCCGAAGAATCGGTTGCCGAAGAAGATGGCGCTTTTGAGACCACCGATGCCAACTCGGTTACTTTGTACAAGGTCAGCGATGCCAGTGGCAAATTGAAAATCGACACCATTGCTCAGAAACCCTTGCGCCAAGAAATGTTGCAATCTGCTGATTGCTTCATTTTGGATACCGGTTCGGGTATTTACGTCTGGGTTGGTCGTGGTGCTTCACCCAAAGAGAAGAGCGATTCCATGGCCAAGGCCCAAGAGTTCTTACGCACCAAAAAATACCCAGCCTGGACTCAGATTCACCGTGTGGTCGAAGGAGCCGAATCGGCACCATTCAAACAATACTTTGCCACCTGGCGAGATGTTGGCATGTCCCATACTCGTTTGATTCGTTCCGCCTTGGGATATGACACCGATGAGTCTGGCTTCGAAGTGGATGATGTTGATTCGGTATTGAAGAACTTGAAGGAACGTGGTGGTCGTGCTATTGGTTTTATGCCCGATAGTGGTGAACAAGATTTGACAGAATTGACACAATACGTCACCAAACCCGATGACTCTGAAGTC
Organism: Musca domestica; assembly: GCF_030504385.1. Taxonomy (NCBI): domain Eukaryota; kingdom Metazoa; phylum Arthropoda; class Insecta; order Diptera; family Muscidae; genus Musca; species Musca domestica. The sequence continues at coordinate 24,660,934 of NW_026712328.1, read as the reverse complement.
ATTCTCAATCATATCGAGTATGAAGAAAAAATGCCACTCTTGGGATTTGCCGCCTATGTTATACCCTACAAGTATGAGGCTAAGAATGGCGAAACTGGTACTTTGATTTACGTTTGGGAGGGCATGAAGGCCAGTGAAATGGCCAAACAACGCGCCTTTGAAGATGCCATGAACATGGCAATGGAGCAGAATGGTATTTTGGTACGTTGCGTACAAAATCATGAACCCAGACACTTCATCAAAATGTTCAAGGGCAAGTTGTTGACCATGGTCAATGGTATGCCCACGGGACCTCAACTGTTCCATATTCGTGGTGCCGATGACACAAGTGTACATGCCTTTGAAGTTGATGCCGATTCTGCATCATTGGTCTCCACAGATGTGTTTGCTCTGGTGCGCAATAATGGCAGTAACAAAGTCTACATTTGGTTGGGTTTGGTAAGTTTCAGGTATATTAAAGGGTAAAATCAGGTAAATTTCAATACGTATATTTTTTGTTAGGTTGCCTCTGAGTTTGAAAAGGCCATGGCTGCTGAACGTTTCGGCCACTATTGGCCCGATGCTGAAACTGAAGTTATTGAAGAAGGCGCCGAACCAGATGATTTCTGGGACGACTTAAATGGTGAGGGTCAGTATGATCGTAGCTTGTCGGAGAAGGTTGCTCCCATATTGGAACCCCGTCTGTTCCATTGCCATTTGGTGCGCAATCGCATAAAGGTCGAAGAAGTCAATCACTTCGAACAGGCTGACTTGGACATGGATGATGTTATGCTCATTGATGCTGGTGATGAAATTTATATGTGGGTTGGCAGTGGTGCCACAGCCAAAGAAAATAACCACATTTTGGATATGGCCAAGGTAGGCGGAAATCTCAACACTTTCCCATGTAAATTTTCAATTCTCATTTTTTAATACCCTCAGAAATATATTAAATCGGAACCCACTGATCGTACCATCGACACTGTCAGTGTTATTCGCATCGCCCAGGATCACGAGCCACGTGTCTTCAAGCGTATGTTCCCCAGCTGGGAAGATGGTTTCTGGCAGGTTAGTAATCGAAAATTCCAACCATTGTTCATATTGAATGGAGCTTTTAAATTGTAATATTCATTTCATTAATACATATTTTTTGTTGTATTTTAAGATTTGACATAAATCTCATTAATTTTTAATTGCATGTTATTCATTAAAGAACGTTTTTCATATCATTGTTTATACTAATAAAAAATCCGTTTTTTTCATATAATTGTGTATACTAATTTAAATAACACTTAAATTTAATTAATAGCTGTTTTGAGTTAGTAGAGCATTATTTTCAGTTAACTAATTATTTTAATATAGTAATTAATTAGTAAACATTATTAAACAATTTTGTTTATAGGCATGAAATATCAAACAAATATGGATAAGGTGATACTGTCAGTCAATGAATTTTACAGTAGGTGAATTTTTTTTGTAATGCTAATCTAGCTGGAGCGGTATAATTATATTGAAGATTATCAAATTTTTAAATTTTTTTTCTTCTAATCAATGCCCAGAAAATTTACTCTCGGAATATAAACAACGTTTTTTTGATCCCGTTTGTAACACCCCGAAACAAACTTTTTAGACCCTACAAAATAAATACAAATTTATAGCCTGTTCACAGAACTTTTGTGTAAGGCAGACAAACAATTGCTACCCAGACAATCAAGTTTTTATTTTAGTTCATTTACTTTTTTCGTCTGGGAAAAAAGCTCTTTTTACTTATTGCCCTTCTGTCAAAAATTTGTTTATGTTTCCAAAAAGAAAATTTGTTTATATTTTTTAAAAATGATTGCCTCCGTTGGTTTTGGACTTTCCATTTTAAATAAAAGTATGAATAGGGGTGACGGAAATATCAATCTTTTTCGTCAATTCGCGATGCCACAAACGTATTGGAACTTCCAGAAGAAAGGTAAGTGTTTGGATGGATCCAGGACAGCGGATGAAATGGACCATAACTTTTGTTGTTTGTTTCAGATTTCAACAGCGCTGGTGTACCAGGAGTTGTAGGATGCATAGACGGCTCCCATGTTCGAATAAAGTCCCCTGGGCAACAACAACAGCATTTATATTATAACCGTAAAGGTTACTACAGCATAAATGTAATGGTGGTAAGTTTTTTTCAAAGCTATGTAATGAAAATATGCTATTAATTTGTATTATTCATTACAGATATGCGATCATAATATGGTAATAAATTACGTAGATGCTAGACATCCAGGTGCAAATCACGATGCATTTGTGTGGGACCAGAGCGATGCACATGATCATTTTAAAAATAATTTTATTCGAGGCAAGAGGAATACATGGCTGTTAGGTATTTATAATTGCCTTTTTTAATACACACATACACCAAAATATATTCTTTCCTAAAATTCACTTGAAGGGGACTCTGGATACAAACTTCAGCCCTATATGATGACGCCATACCGGAATCCTTCAAATGCCACCGAAAGGAACTACAACAAGAAACATTCAAAAACTCGAAATGTTGTAGAACGGTGTTTTGGTGTTCTAAAGAATAGGTTTAGGTGCATCATAGGATCGAGAGGGTTGCATTACAGTCCCGCCAAAGCAACACAAATTATAAACACGTGTTGTGCTTTGCACAACATATGTATATTTTATAAGAACAATTTGTTACCAAGTGATGCTATGTTCCAAAATGAAAATGAAGATTTAGGTATTTTTTCCTCTGGCGATGAAACGGCAGCTATTACAATTAGAGACGAAGTAGCTTTAAATCTGTTAAATTAAATAGTTAAAAATAATTAAATAAATAAACATAAATAATAAAAATGTAATTAAGCTCTTTTTTATTAAAATTAAATTAATAGGGAAACAATAAAATTGATTAGTTGATTAAAAAATGTCTTAACACAATTATTTTCATTCAGTTTTTAAAAATGTTAACATTTCTTGCAAGACATGTTGAATGCCTTGGAGAGAATTGGCCAGCGAGTTGAGTGTTTTTGTTTGCACCTTCAGCTCTTCTACCAAAGCATTATTCTGCTCCAATTGTAATTTTAAAAGTTTTATTTCCGCCCCTTGTTCTTTTTCTGCGATCTTTCGTTTCTGTTGGTTTTTGCAAAGGTTTGCTTTCGGCATAACTTTGATAGGGGTTGATGTCGCTTGTGCTGTATTTGAATATTGGTCTGAAGTTGTGGGAGTAACAACAGCAACGATAGTTGAAGGTCTGGGTGGCGTAAGTTCCAAAACAAGAGGCTCTTTCCTATTTGTACCGAAGGTTATTCCATCAGGTGATGCGGCTTTTGATAGCTGGCATATCCTATCGATATCCCTTTCGATATCTGTCAACGAATTTTGATAGGAAGGTCCTCCGCCTGTGCCTTTCATTTGCTTTATATTTTCAGTTATTTTGGCCTTCGTTCTACATTTCATATCTGCCCATATCTAAAACCTAAGCGTTTTAAATACTGTTGTAAAACAAATGGCTGTTAGTGTACCCTTTTCCAATCAGATCCACTTCGCATTGGAGGTCCAACCGAATTTATTTTTTGTGCCACAACATCCCATTTGGATTCAATTTCGACTTTCGACTTCCCAAATATCGGGCTTGAAGTTGCTAGCTCTGGGAATTCGTCAATAGATTCCACCAAGATCCGAAACTGACCAGGAGTTGTTTTTTTAATTCTAAAAGATTGAAATTTCCTTATAAATTAATGTTTATAATGTAATAACTTGGAAATACTTACATTTTTTTAGTATAAATATCCATTTTACACCCAATATCTTCAATTTTTAAAACTTTTGTGAATAGACGATTGGTATTTTTTGATTGCCTACTTTGACATTTCGTTTTGTTTGTGTTGGAGTTTGGTGAACCAAAAATTGCCTATTGAAAAAAGCTCTTTTTGTTTACTTACATACAAAAACCAAAAATTCTAATCGTCTGCCATTTGCCGAGCAATTGGAAGAAAAATAAGTTTGCTGAACAGGCTATTAATTCTATATCGATTTGGCATTTACCGTCCGTCTGTCAGACGGAATTCACTCTTGCTTTCAAACGAAATGAAAAAATTTTTATGTTTTTTGTCTCGAATCGCTCTGCTTTGCAGAATTTTTGTGCTAACCAGAGCTGAAATAACGGAAAGCATTCCTGTAAGTAAATTAACATAAATCGGGTATACCTTATTTTTTCATTCCACGCGAATAAGAGCAAGTAGTCTACACTCGTTTTCAAGTGAATGTAAAAGCAGCTCAAAGTCGAGCAAATTTTACTCATGCTAAGTACTCTTTAAGTTTTTGTCATACAGGTCTATGAGTTACATATAGAATTATTTCGTGCTCGTGTGGGTAAATTTTTTGACATAGCTCCCACATTTTGGTAATTTGAGTTCCTAGTAAGAAACAAGTAAAAAAGTTGTGGGCCGAACTTTGAACCATTTGGAACGAATTTGGCAATTAAAATAAAAACCGTTAAAATCTTAAAACTATCGAATGTAGCCGTTATTTGAGGGTCTATACGACGACGTGGACCTGCCATAAGACATTAAAATATTCCAATGAGAAACTTGAAGAAAAGAATTCGGTGACTAATGTAGCTAAACTCATAAAAATATCGAATATCGGGAGGTACCGTCATAGGCTTTATTATCCATTACGAACTTCAAATACCAAATTTGAAACAATTCCGTCGAAAAATGTCGCTACAATCATCAAAATACCGAATATCGGGAGGTACTGTTATATGGAGGCTATACGAAGACGTTTACCTGCACAGAGAATTTTCTGTCAAAGGCTGTAATATCCATTACGAACTTCAAATACCAAATTTGAAACAATTCCGGTGACTAATGTCGCTAAAATCACGAAAATATCGAAAATAGCGTGAAACGTTGAAAAAAACGTGAACCTATATGGCCCATTTTCAATAGCTAAAGTCCTGCAGACGTAATATACATTTGAGTAAAATTTTATCAACCTACTTCATTTCGTTCAAAAGCTAGGGTGATTTCCACAGACGGACTGACATCGCTAAATCGACATAGATTTTGATCAAGAATATATATACATTGTGGGGTCTAAAGTTTATATTTCGAGGTGTTACAAACGGAATGACAAACTTAATATACCCTCCATACTCTATCCCTCCATATCAATATAGGTTCACTTTACCCTCGTCTGAAGGTATCCCCTGATTAAAGCTATTTCCGGGGTCTTGGTCACAATACAATTGATTTCGCCGTCCTTTTGAAACCAAATGTTGCCAATATCCTCCTCTTCCATTTTTGTGAACATGTCATGTTCCAATAACGTAACGGCTATTCCTTGTCAATTTTCGAAGAAAAATGGGCAAATTGGGTTTCTGGACCGAAATACGCACCATACAGTCACCCGTTTTGGGTGCATTGCCTTTTTAATGTTTCTGTGTCGGTGCGGGGTTTCTGTGCCCCAAATGGGACAATTTTGATTTTCTCTTCGTCTAAAATCCCTACGCAATTTTCGCAAACATGACCATGCTTTTCAAAGTAATGTCCCAATATTTTTCAGCATCATTTTAGTGTATACATAACCATTTTCGTTCAGCGGAATGATAAACCAAATTATCTTTCGAACCGTTGAATGGAAACCGTTGACCAATATGGAAAATGTTTTGACACCGGTTGTAGTACAAATAACAAATTCTGCACAAATATACTAAATAATGTGGCTTTAATTTTAAAAATATCTGGAGGTTCTGTTATATGGAGGATACATGCACTGTTCTGCCACCGGCGGTGGAACCTAACAGAACTACAAATTGGGACTATATAAAAATGTGGAACTATACATACAATGTTTCACCACCGAAGCCAGAACCCACTATGACCTACAAATACAAGTGTTAAGACAAATCCGTGGAAAAATGTGGCAAGAATCATCAACATACCCAATATCGGGAGGTTCCGTTATTTGAGGGATATACGACAACGTGGACCGAAATACTTACAATATAAATTGTTCTGCCCAATTTTGAAGCTCTTCGTCAAATAATTTGGGCTGTATCGTGATTTCAACAGACAGACGGACATTGTTAAATCAACTTAGAATTTTAAGCTGATTATGTATATTTATTTTTTATGGGGTCTGCAAATCTACCTCAATTGGTTTTTATGCAAACGACATGGCTAGGTGAAACGACATGCTAATTCAATTTATACTTTACTGGCCCGGTCCGGGTTCCCGGCCCGTACTATTAATCATTAATGCGTGTTTTTAAAGCCTAATAAATCACAGATCTGACTTATGCAAGCGGCACAATTTTGATTATAAGTAATGACTCCAATTTTGATTATAAGTATTGACTCCCTGACTAAATAGAAATTAATTTTTGTGTTAAATACCTATGTGATAAATAACATCTATAATAGCTCCATGTGAAAATTCAGCTCAATTTTTGGTATTGTAAAAAGCTTAACATTTCCATTCAAATGAGCTATAGTTTGTAATTTGTATTTCCAACGTTTAAAATCCCGTACTACGTGGTATTTAGTTATTTAGTAATGGTGCGATGGAGATCCAATAAAGTCCACATTTTTCATCATAGTATAATTCAATGACGATTAAACAAATGTTCGGTCCCGCGTTACTTTCTAATTTCGTATTTTTTCATGTTTCTGTCACAATTTCCGACTGAATGAGTCTTCCCAACCAATATTCTCTTCTCAAATTCAATAGAATGCCAAATTTTCTTTTCTGACCACACATTGCACAGTGGTCGAGGTCGTATGGGAACAGCGGCCAAAAATACTTTCAGTGCAGATATCAATATGATTCTTTGGTTATGGTACCTTAATGGGATAAAAATAAAAAATGTGACAAAATGGATATGGTCGATGCATGTTTTGGCATGGTCCCCTTACAACGCACCTCCCGAATAGGGGTTATTTGCCCAATTTTTGTCACATTTCTGCACTAGATTGTTCTGTTATTTGACATTTTACGTTCTAAGGAGATAAAAAATAATCTTACTGAAAATTATTAGGAACAGCCCGCCATCAGGTAGAGTCAAGGTACCTCCAAAAATAGAGGTATTTTTTATACAAATCAATTCCAAATTTGATTATTTTTTCTAAACAAAATAGACAATTTTTTTTGAAAACAAAATAAACAATTCAATATAAAATTAAATCAAAGTTACCAATGAATATTTATAAATTTCAGTGTTATTCAAGTAAATCAAATGCAGATTTTAGTAATATAGATTTTTTATTGATTGGTAACGTTCGCTGTCCCGTTATAAAAGGGTCGGAGCTCAGAAGAAGACGGTTAATAAGGTCTGTGTTTGTTGAAACACGATAATTTTTCGGGTATGATTTAGTCGAAACTTTTTTATATCTTTGTTTCTAGACTCCATGGCCACCTCATATAATTCTCCAATCGATACAATGACAAATTTATAATGTCGGGTGCATGTATTAAAATTGTATTAGCTGCGGGTGGAAGATAGTGCCATGGATATCTATTTGTTAACTCTTTAGGCGTTTCTATTTGTTAACTCTTTAGCCATTTCCAGTGCAGAGGCCTTAAATGCAGGACAATGCAGGCAACATTATTAAACACCCCTCAATTATATCCTTATCAATCCCAAACAACAAAAACACTAGGACCATAGAACTGAGAAAATTGGAGCGAAGTCACTTCAGTATATTGGGCATAACATACAAATCTGACAAAATCTGAAAGTTAAATTAGCACTTCTAGAATCTTAGGACCATTACTAATGGCGTAAAAAAAATCACATTGGAGGATTCAGGGGGGAAAACAATTAAAACTTTAACTGAAATCCAATTTCATTTTCAAAATTAATCTTAAAGGCCACTCAGAACACTCACATCGTCTATATTATACCCAACTACTAAACACACAAATTACTGCACTAAAAATAAGTCAATACCTTGCTTTTCAATAATAATGCCAAGATTTGTCATTTTAAAATGTATTTAATTTTGTAATACAGATCTATTTTTACTCCACTTTTTCACCGATCCCACTGAAAAAAACAACTTACTACATTTTCTCTTTTTTGATGCTATTTTCGAAGTGTCCCGTTAGAATGAAGCCAATATTATTATGTTTTCTAAAAAGTTTAACCTCTTAAGAGTTAATGTGTACACATTTGACAATAAATATCTGATTTTCATTTTTTGAATTTTGGCCAATGGCAGCGACCACTGTGCATTGGTTGGGAAAGTGAACTTGGGGGTATGCTAATGTGGGGACTATACTTAAATAAATCCCTAGGTGGATAATTATCTGTAAGAAGGTTTTCTACCCCAGGGTTTTTTACCCCATGTAGTCTCTAGACTAAGATGGGCCCTTTTCCGAAAAATAAAACATTTATGAGAAGAGGTTTTCTTCCCTCTTAGAAACAAAGATGTCAAAATGGAAGAAGTGGCCAAGACCCCGAAAATACCTTAAATCATATGATGGTGATACCAAAAAGTGATAATTTTTTGTAAGGATGGTTTCTTCTCAAAATTATCAACATAAGCCAAAATTAGTACGAAAAATACGGTTAAAATGTAGTTGTTCCGTTATCGGGAGTTATGACCCATATCATGACCTTCTAAAGCGATTAAAAGTATCTTAAATGTTTAGGAAGAATTTCTGGAAGGTATTCGCTCTACTATTTTGCGTCCTTTATAGTCGGTATTTCACTGATTGCAGTCCCAATGTATTTTGCATTTTGAGTTCTCATTGGACGAATTATTGTCATATGAAAGAAGCAGGTCCACTTTTTGAAATGAACCGCATAACGCTTTTTCGGTAATTTCAATCTTCCAGCTGAAGGTTCTGTAATTTTATACATGAAAGATCGTCATATCGTATTGCGCACTCATTAAATTTTTAATATTATTCATTCAGAATTGAAAACAATAAGAAATGTACACTTCAATATAGAAAAAAGAAAGAATTGGAAAAAGAATCTTCAACTAGTTCGCTGATTTTTTACGGCAAATTTTAAAAGGTCCTTACGAAGTTTGTCGGTAGAATGTACTATTATTTTGAAATTCGATTTCATTGGAAAATTGTAGATTTTTCCCGATTTTGAATTTTCATATCTTTTTCTCTTCTGAAATGATTTTATTTGTATTACCCAATAAATATATAAATAACAGTTTTATCCGTTGTCGCGCGTTCCTCAGCCCTTAAATAAATACTTAGGGTTAGATGGAAAGCCAACAGTATCTCGTGAAATAATTCTCAAACCGATATCTTTATTATTTTGGCAAATATGAGGATTTTAGATAAATCGAAATAATGGGCGTAAAAGTAGACGTGGTCAATATTTTTTTCTTTAAAAACCTAACTCGGGGTATGACGAATGTTTGTACAAAAAATTATTCAAATCGGTCCACCCGTTCTCAACTGATTCCGTTACCAACGAACAACAATTATTTATATATTTATATATATATATATATATATATATATATATATATATATATATATATATATATATATATTGATGAGATTTTGATTTGCAACAGTATTTTCTAAAAGGCTAACACAAATAGAATTTGACCTTAAATAATTCTAATATCTCATCTTCTGCCAATCATAATCTTAATTAAATGTTCGTTTGTCATTTCTATACCTGAGTAGTTCATTGATATTGATATCATGAAAATATTACTAAATATAAATATTACTAAATATTACTTACTGTTGTTTTAATTTTATGTTTATTGATATCTACATTGTTTCGTATATCCTTACATGTATATATAAACAATGTATGTATGTATTATTATTTATAACATTGACAAAACTGCCATTCAAGACAGCAATGTAATACTCATACAATAGACAAATAATTGGATCATTAAAAATGCAAGTAACAAATACATAATAATAAGGTAAGTTAATAGCTTATTTCATTTACGAAAGGATATGTTTGCACGAAATTTGAAATCACTAAAATAGATACAACACCTCTGTGTATTTAATTTTAAACGAAACAATATCAGAGTAATTGATGACCTCATTAAGAAATATGTAGAAACTGTGTAATAGCTCGTACATACAAATTGTTTACTGTGATATTGTGGATCTATATTAAATTTCCATATAATGCAGCCGTATATGCATTCGATATGAAAATTGAATATACAGGGTGAGATGAAAAAATTGCAACCAACTTCAGACTGCTGTCATTTCGCAGTGGCTGAAAAATGATTCATGATCTGAACATATCGCAATATTCCATATATTGAAAAATGAGCTCGGGGTAAAGCCGTTGCAATTCCAAAAAGTGCAAGAAAGTGATGGTCGCTCTCCGCTCGTATTAATCGACATGGAATCAGAATAAAAGACGCAAACATTTTACAGACCTTGGACATTCCAACAGGACTCAGCACCATCGCACCCACCCAAGAATGGTTACAAAATGAGGCTCCTCGCTTCATTTCCAGCGCACAATGGCCACCAAAATCTCCGGATATCAATCCGTTAGACTATTGCGTCTAGAGTATTTTGGAAAGCAAGGTTGGCACTAAAAAGTACCAACGTGTCAAGCAAGTTTTTCGCCGAGACTGGGCCAAAATACAGCAGAGCAACATTCGGACAGCGTGTGACGGTTTCATTGGCAGTTTGAAGACCATAATTCGTGCCAAATGTGGCCAATTCGAACAAATCTAAACATATTCTAATATTTGATGCTATTTCCTACACCTTTTGTTTTCATTCAATAAAACTTAAAAAAAGTCTACAAATTATGGCGTTTGACATTGTTGCGGTTTTTTTATCTCACCCTGTATATCCCCATTGGTTCCTCTTTATCGAAAATCCATGCTTTGGAAAACATTTATCGCCCACCCTTTTATAATAGCACTATTTATCTGTTTTGACCAAGGTGTAGGCTACTAAAGCTACCATAACGTGTCCTTTTGTATTACCTTTAATTCCCAATCGATCAATCACTCCATTACAAATTCCCATTAAATGTATGAATATGTAATTTATGTATACATCATGATTTCTAAATATTATACCTTAATAACGCCGTCATCTCTCCTCCATTCACAGGGTGTACCATCATATGAGGAGGCTCGCAAACAAATCTTGGAAAACAACGAACGTCTGGATGAAAATGATCTTTAAAAGAGCAAACAAAACTAAAGCCAAAGTCCTGTTTTACACATTAATGCCTCGTGTGTGGCCAAAACAAAACAAAAAAAAAAAAAAAAAAAAAAAAAAATACTATTTCATTTATATGAACAACAACAATTTATTTAAACATTTACTCAACTCTTGAATTTATACTAGTTTTCACTGCATGCATACATTTCTTTTCAATTTTATTTAATATTTAAGGCAATTTTTATTGATTTTCGTTCATTATGACTGTCGTCGTAATACTCTCATTAATAATTTACCAAAAAAAAAAAAAAAAGAAAAACAATTTAAGGAAATAGTGCTCTATTTCTCATAATATTTTTAACAATTAAAATTTACTATTTTAACAATATTTTCTATTTTGAACAAAAAAGATTTTGTTGGATTTTTTAATATAACTTTAAGTTAACAATAAAAACTAATTTGTTGTACACAAATCAAAAGTTATTTTATTTTTATATCTTTGGTCTCTTTCAGTGTCACTATCCGATTCCCATCTAGAGTCTCCATACGCATTCAAAAAAGGTGCATAACATTAATTCCCAATAAAAAAATTTCCAATTCAGTATTTTAAGAATTTTAGCTTCATTTTTCCACGGGATCATCTCAAACTTGGTATTTGAAATTCAAAATATTCCTCGAACAGTGTCACAATCGTGGCAAAAATGGCCAAAACCATGTGACTCATACCATAAATTTATTGATGAAAATTTGGGTCCGATTGTCATCAAATTACACACATCACTTTTATTAACCCAAGGTCTGTTGTGGAGATAGAATATTGCGGTACACTCCTTCTGGTACCTCTCCCACAAAGGTTCAACATTTTGAATATCCATGAAGAGCTTCAAAACGCGCAATTAACATCCGATTCCGTTCAGCTTGGTACATCTCAATATTTCCATCAACAAAAGATCTGCTATAAAGATAGTAGAGATCGGACCATTTCTTCTGGACCACATAGGGTTGAAGATTTTGAAAAATAAATCGCTCAAAGAAAACGAAATATGCATCCAAATCTCTTCAAATTTCACATATATAAATTTTTTTGCAAACACACGATCTGTTGTGAAGATAATATATATCTGCGAACCGCTTCTGGAACCTCACCCAAAAAGGGTCACAATTTTCATTACTTTTACTTATACTGAATACCTTGAGGTACCGTCATATGGGGACTATAGAGAAAGGTTGATCCAAATAGACAAAATACAGGTTACCGGGAAGTAACGTTGTATGGGGGCTATACGAAACTTCTCGCCATAATATGACAATAATAAGTACCAACATTTATCCTCTTTTCCCAACTCCTTTTATTTTTGGCCATCTTTTATTTGAACTCGCGACATAGTGCGCCGCCTTCTCTGGCAGATAATTAGCTAAAGAGGTCCACGTTTTCGTATAACCTTCATATAACTTTAGATATAAGGTATATTGATGAATTGGGACATACTTTTGATCGGAATTGTTTCAAGTTTGGTTTGGATTTCATAATGAATATGAATAAATGCTGAAAAATAAATGCCGGAATTATTTCTAAATTGGAATTTAAAGTTCGTAATGGGTACTACTTCTCATGAAAAAAAATGTCCTATACAGATCCACGCCTTTGTATGAGTTGCCAACTAGTTTCCATATTGAAATTAGTTGGCAACTCAAGCACAATTTATACAAAAGTGTAAGCCTCAAAGTATGCTACAAAATTAAAGTATTACTTATGTGACATTAGGAAAACTAAAAAACACACCTATCTTTATCTATAAAAGAGGAAAATGTTTGTTTGTTTACATGTATACTGTAAAATCGCCTGAAACTAACATAGGCTATATACATTTTTGAAATTCCACTTGGACGTAGAGATATAGCATCAGAATCGGAGTTACCTCCCAAAAATTTAGATTTTGTATGCACATATCTATTGATCGATTACAGATACAGTCTCCAAATTTGGAATGCGTAACGGAATTTGGAACAAAAATAAATTTGTCAAATTATATTGAAATCGGTTCAGATTTGGATATACCTCCCATATATATTTTCGGCCGATTTCGTTCATTTGATGCCCCAAACACGACATGAATGTTCGATTCCAATGAGATTTGGAATGTTTAAAGGGATTTGATCCGAAAATAAATTTATCAAATTATATTGAAATCGGTTCAGATTTGGATATAGCTCCCATATACATTTTCGCCCGATTTCATGTATGTGGTGCACCAAACACGATATGTATGTCCAATTTAAATGAAATTTTAAAATAAGTAACGAAATCGGGAGCAAAAATGAATTTGTCTAATTATATTGAAATCGGTTCAGATTTGGATATACCTCCCATATATATTTTCGGCCGATTTCGTTCATTTGATGCCCCAAACACGACATGATTGTTCGATTCCAATGAGATTTGGAATGTTTAAAGGGATTTGATCCGAAAATAAATTTATCAAATTATATTGAAATCGGTTCAGATTTGGATATAGCTCCCATATATATTTTCGGCCGATTTCATGTATTTGATGCACCAAACACCCTATGTATCTCTAATTTCAATGTAATTTGGAATGTGTAGCGGAAATTAAAACGATTATACATTTATCAAATTATATTGAAATCGGTTCAGATTTGGATATAGCTCCCATATATATCTTCAACCGATTTCGTTTATTTGATGCACCAAACACGATATGTATGTTCGATGACATTGAAATTGGAATGTGTGACGGGATTTTGATTAGAAAATAAATTAGTCAAATTATATTAAAATCGATTCAGATTTGGAGGTAGCTCTCATATATATATTCGACGGATTTCATGCATTTTATGCACCATACACGATATGTATGTTCGATTCCAAAGAAATTTAGAATATGTGACGGGATTTTGATTAGAAAATAAATTAGTCAAGTTATATTAAAATCGGTTCAGATTTGGATATAGCTCACATATATATTTTCCGCCGATTTCACATATTTGATTCACAAAACACGATATGTATTTCCGATTCCAATGAAATTCGCCATGAGTGACTAAATTGGCTACAAAAATAAATTTGACGAATTATATTCAAATTTGCTCCGATTTGATTATAGCTCCCATATATATTCTCGGCCGATTTCACATATTTCATGCACCCAAAGCGAGAGAGACGAAATCTGGCACCAGAAAAAAATTGCCAAATTAAATTGAAATCGGTTGAGGTTTGGGTATAGCTAACATATATATTTCGGCCGACTTCATACATGTTATGTACGAAACACGATATATATGACTGATTCCAATGAAATTCAGAATATCTGGCGGAATTTGGTTACAATAATAAATGTGATAAATTAATTGGAAATTAGTTAAGATTTGGATATAGCTCCCATATATATATTCTCGGCCGATTTCACATATATGAAATATGAAATATGAAAGTTGTGGCGGAATTTGGTGTAAAAGTAAATTTTTTAAAATTATATTTACATCGGATCAGATTGAGATATGATTTTAATAAGAACCATTGACCCACAACGCCTTAGGCTAACACTAAAAAACAACACAATAGTTAATTTGAAGTACGCTTATTACGGGGAAGTATGTTGCTACCTCGAATTCACTAATTGCAATAGAAATGTCACTCAACTTAAAAAAATTACAGTTTCCTGCACGCTTGGTATTTGCTATGAAAAAAAAAATAATCCGAAGGACAAACCCTTCGTGTATGCATGTCATGTAACTGCTTTTCTATTGTTTTTGTTTATTAACGCATTAAAGTAGTGCAATATATTTTTTTTTTAATTTTCTAAATTTGTTTTTTTATCCAACATATATTCGTAAATAAAATGTTGAACGCATATAAAATCAAAAGGGGTAGCGAAGCGCACCGGGTTCAGCTAGTAAAACCTAAAATAAATCAGTTTATTGCAAACCATTTATGTTGCTAGTGGCTATTCATGAAACTATTTACTTAGACGTTTTGCTTTCAAATGCATTTCGGCGGAGTCGATCATATAAAACTAAAACTTTTGGTGGATTAAATCAAATATAGGTAAAGATTTTATTCAATATTTTTAAACTATTAATTAACAACAATAGGACTTTAAACGTGCGGAGTGAATTTTATCTTGTTTAACAGATTTTTACAACCGTTCTTCCTCTCCCTTTGGTTGATTTAAATTTTACAACATCTTTATTATTGAAATCGAAAACCTAGTTGTTTAATTACTTTTTAAATTGAGTAATTAAATATTAGGCATTTTTAAGAGTTTATATATATCAAAGAAAGGGTTTTCAGAGCTTTGTTATTCGATTTTCGCAACAAGTACAAACTATTGTAGCAGAAAATGTTCCATATTGTTCCATGGAACCTCGCAGTATATTATATTTCCATATTTTAAACAAATTTTTCTAATTGAAATTGTTTTAAATTTGGTATAGTAAATCGCAACAGAAGACAACAAATGCTTCATGTGTTCGTATAGCCCCAACATAAGGGTACTGCGTGCTTTACGGCATTTTGAAAACTTTTACTGCATTCTCTCTTACACACTGGAATTTGCAGTAGGGAACTTTTCGAATAACTTCCGTATATATTGTCCGGATGATACCACACTTTGCTCATTTGAGTGGCCCAAGAAGGAATCTTATTTACATATGGATGTCATATATATATTTTCGCCATATTTTATTTCTGCGTTATATACGACAAAACAGAATATTTTGGAATACAGGATTGGAATACACTTTAAAATGTTATGCTTGAAAAACTTCAAAGGCTACGTAATCTCGCAAATAATTTTGAGGGAATATAACTGAAAGATCGTCCTCTCCAGTTCAATTGACAGATTTGCACGCAAATCAAGCATGATTGCCACATAGATTGAGTGAAATGCTGATTTTGGAGGATCGTTACCATGATTAAAACTAGTATTATTTGGAGATTTGTACTAAAAGAAAACGAAAATAGTAAAAAATACTAAAAATTGACTACTTTGTATTGGACAAAAGGAAAGAGCTGGAATTCTGACATTTGCAATGAGATTCACTGATGGAGTACAGAATAGATGAACCAAATTCGAATTAAAAGGCTACGAAAAGTTCTAAAATGGTATCAAATTTCTAAAATAGTGTCATCACGCATAGAGCAAAAACTTGAAATTTTGTATGAGAATCAAGTTTGGAAAGTAAATAAGTGGATTTTGAAAAGTGTACTAATTAAATTACATATTTGGTAAACAATATCCTTGAAGTCGGGCAAAAATACATGTGGGACTTATATCCAAATCTGATCCGATTTCGTCCAAAATTTGCCAAGGATATTTCTTGGCTGTATCTGATATCTTGTACCGAACATCATTGTCATTGAGCACATATTACTGCTTTGGGGACTAGAATATTAAATCGGATGAATCACATATAAATTTAAGTTTTAGCTATATCTCATCGATTTTCACCAAATATTACGTACTTACTTATAGACTAATTTTTACGCTAGAATTTATCACAATAAATGTGCACAATAAATCTGAAAAAAGGTGCATATATAACAAACAAAATAAATTTCATCGCAAACGGACATTGACCTCAACTTTCATTTCAATTTAAATTCCTCAAATTTCAGGAGGTATTGTAATATACTGAATATAGACCAGTGTCGAACACATTGTGCCTCGATGTTAAATATCAAATGAAATATGATTTAAAATAAAGTGGTACAGTTGGGATGCTAATTTAGGGGCCATTTCGAATCGTGGACATATCTAAACAGATCTTCAGATTATAGCTAATTCCATTGGAAATTCTCAAAATATTCTAAAAGGGACTTCAACAAAACATAGACTAATATACCTATCCCATTTGCAATTCCATAAAATTTGGCAGATAACCGTGGTTATCAAGTCAATCCTATAAATTAGAACGATTACCATAGATAAACCTATAAAAGAGGAAAATATTTGTATGTCTGATTATTTGTTTGTTTGAAATTTATAGACTCAAAAACTGCTGAACAGATTGAGATGAAACCAGTAAGGAAAGCTCAAAAGTCGGGCGGGGCCGACTATATGATACCCTACACCACTATGCATATTTAGTAGACCTCTCGTAAAAAGGTTTATACGGATGAAAGATATATATGGGAGCTATAGCTATATCTGAACCGATTTTCTCCAAATTTGATATACTTGCTTCTAGGCCGAACTCGGTTGGGTGTGCCAAAATTCAGGTAATTTGGACTGATAGTGGATATTTGGTGCACATTTAACCCGAAATCGGATGAAGATATATATGGGAGCTATAGCTGTTTCTGAACCGATTTTCTCCAAATTTGTTGTATTTGCTTTAAGGCTAATCTCGGTCACATGTGCCAAAATTCGGGCCATTTGGGCTGATATTGGCCATTTGGTGGTCAATTAACCCGAAATCGGATGAAGATATATATGGGAGCTATATCCAAATCTGAACCGATTTCGATAAAATTTAAAACAGCCATTTCTGTGCTCCATCTAATACCTGGTACCAAATATCACGGTTGTGGAGTGCATAGTAGGAATGTGAGGGACTTAAAGATCAAATCGGATGAAAGATATATATGGGAGCTATAGCTATATCTGAACCAATTTTCTCCAAATTTGATATACTTGCTTCTAGACCGAACTCGGTTGGGTGTGCCAAAATTGTGCACATTTAACCCGAAATCGGATGAAGATATATATGGGAGCTATATCTAAATTTGATCCGATTCTCACCAATTTTAATAGGGTTCGTCCTTGGGCCAAAAAAAATTTTTTTGGAAAATTTCATCTCAATCGGATAATAAATGCGACCTGCATTTTGTTCACAAGAATACATGGACAGACGGACTGACATGCATAAATCGACTCAGAAAGTGATTCTATGAAGGTTCTCAAAAGTAACTATGGGTCTATCTCGTTTCCTTCTCCATGTTACAAACAAATGCACAAAGACATAATACCCTTACCACTATGTGGTGTAGGGTATAAAAACTGGAACTAACTTCAGACTGCTGTCATTTCTAAGCCACTCGCCCGACAGCTATTAAAATTATTCCAAGGGTACAAAAGCATTTTGGTGAGAATTTTCAGAAAAAAAATTATTCGTGTTGGAATTCAAGCGTGATAGTGTTTATGTTTGGCTGGAAAACCCAGCATTTAAATGAGAGTAAATCTTTTGTATCTCGTACCATCGCTCGTTACCGTTATACTGGTAGCGTAGCGCGACGTCAAGGAAGTGGACGGAAGAAAAACAGCAACATCTGCAGAAATGGTTCGAAAAGTAAAGAAGCGACTTGATCGAACGCCGCGTCGCAGTGGCCGAAAAATGACTCATGAGCTGAACATATCGCAATATTCCATTCGGTAAATATTGAAAAATGAGCTCGGGGTAAAGCCATTTAAATTCCAAAAAGTGCAAGAACTTACACCCCAACAGAAAGAAAATAGGCTCAAAAGAGCTGAAGGGCTGTTTCGCTTGGCCGAAAGTGGTGAACTGCCGAATTTGGTTTTCTTCGATGTGCACATTCGGTTGACCACCAGTACTCAAGCGCCGGCCATGGTGATGGTGTGGGCCGCCATAAGAGCCGATGGTCGCTTTCCGTTCGTATTAATCGACCGTGGCATCAGAATAAATGCCGAATATTATCGCGAAAATATTCTGGAGGGTGTATTAAAGCCTTGGGCAAGCAAACATTTTGGCCGCAGACCTTGGACATTCCAACAGGACTCAGCATCATCGCACTCAGCACGCGACAGTCAAGAATGGTTATAAAATGAGATTTCTCGCTTCATTTCCAGCACACAATGGCCACCGAAATCTCCGGATACCAATACGTTGGACTATTGTGTCTGGAGTATTTCGGAAAGCAAGGCTGGCACTAAAAAATACCAAAGTGTCGATCATCTCAAGCAAGCGCCTCGCCGAGAATGGGCCAAAATACAGCGTGTGACGTTATTATTTGACGTTTGAAGGCCATAAATCGTACTAAAGTCCAGCACAAGACGAATTGTATGAATTATGTTTTTTTTCGACTCACTGACTTTATCTACCCAATCATGCGCTATGTATTTGATAGGCAATGACAACCAACAACATCCCCCATTTTCATTCATGTGTGCCATTGTCTAAGGTTCGATCGTGGCATGGCTGACTCGAATATTTGCATGGTGTTCTCCATAAATGCAGGGTGTCGACGATGACATCGAACAACGTCTTCGTCACCAATATTAAAAAAATATTCTTATTATTAGATGAGGGCAGATATGACTCTCATTTAATAACAAAATATGCATAGACATCCACAAATGAATAGAAAAAATGGAAAATATACTGGACAATCCCAATTTATTGATTTCTATGATAAATTTTTGGTCATACACTAATTGGTAAATATTGTTTGCCAACTTTCTTCCTACATATAGTGTTCTTTAAAAATTACAGTAGAGATATGACTCTCATTCAATAACAGAATATGCACAGAATATATAGTGTTGTTTGCGTGAATTAAAGTAGCACTCATTTTCATTTACACCTCAGTACTGAAGGCAAAAATGTATGAAATTATAATCAAAATAAGGAAAACCAAACTGTGTTTTTATACCCTACACCACATAGTGGTAAGAATATTATGTCTTTGTGCATTTGTTTGTAACATGGAGAAGGAAGTGAGATAGACCCATAGTTACTTTTGGGGATCTCCATAGAATCACTTTCTGATTTGATTCATGCATGTCAGTCCTTATGTCCGTCCGTCCGTACATGTATTCTTGTGAACCAATTGCAGGTCGCATTTATTATCCGATTGAGATGAAATTTTCCAAACAACATTTGTTTGGCCCAAGAACGAACCCTATTGAAATTGGAGATAATCGGTAAAAATTTAGATATAGTCCCCATATATATCTTTGTCCGATTTGCCTTTTATTGTGCACCAAACGTGTAATATCAGCCCGAATAGTATGGAATTTTGCACATACAACCAATAAGTAGGCCAAATTTGATCGAAATCGATTCAGATATAGCTATAGCTCCCATATATATATTGTTCGTCCGATTTGTTATTTTGGTCCTTTGCAGCCGTAATATGCACTCTGTAACAACAATATTTGGGGGAATATATCAAATGCAGCTCAGAACTACTTTTGCAAAATTTTATCGAAATCGATTCAAATTTGGATATAGCTCCCATATAAAACTTCGTCCGATTTACCTTTTATTGTGCACCAAACGTCTAATATTTGTCCAAATGGAATTAAATTTGGCACATACGACCGAATTGAAGGTAGTATGACAAATTTGGTGAAGATCGGTTCAGATATAGCTATGGCTCCCATATATATTGTTCATCCGATTTGTTATTTTGGTCCTTTGCAGCCGTAATATGCACTCCGTAACAACGATATTCAGAGAAATATATCAAATACAGCTCAGAAATATCTTTGCCAAATTTTATCGAGATCGGTTCAGATTTGGATATAGCTCCCATATATACCTTTATTTGTTTTAAAATAAATTTTGCACCAAATGGGCAATACAAGTCCGAATTTAAAAGATACAAATGCTTCGGCATATTTAGTCCTTTGAACTGTAAATTATAATTATAATCATAGCTTTTAATTGTTATGTGGAGCCAAATTATAATGAATTCGGTTCAGATTTCAATATAGCTCCCATACATATTTCGGTCGATTTCGTGTAAAATTCTATGTCGATTTAGCGATGTCCGTCCGTCTGTGGAAATCACTCTAGCTTCCGAACGAAATGAAATAGGTTTATAAAATTTTACTCAAATGGGTCATGTAGGCCCACGTTTTGGTATAGCCGCCTTATAATGGTACCTCCCTTTCAAAATGTTTCAAATTTGGTATTGGAAGTTCGTAATGGATATTACAGCCTAAGACAGAAAATTGTCTGTGCAGGTCCACTTCTTTGTATAGCCCCCATATAATGGTACCTCCCGATACTCGGTATTTTAATGATTATTTCAAATTTCATTTGAATATTGTAGTGGCTTATGACAAAAGTTGCCTATGCAGGTCCACGTCGTCGTATAGACCCTAATATAACGTCTACATTCGGTATTTTTAGGATTTTAACAGAATTTTATTTTATTGAAAATTGCCAAATTCGTTCCAAATGTTTATTGGTTTTATTTTTATTTAAAAACAGCAAAATATTCGTATATACAATTTTGAATTCATATAAAATCAAATGTGTAGCGAAGCGCACCGGGTTTAGCAAGTATTTTATAAAGCCATTCATGAAAATTTGTACAAATTTTATTTTCGTGCAACAACACCCAACTTAATTTTAAATTAAAAATTTTTAACTTTGCTTTATAAATTTTTAATTTAAAAAATTTGTTACAAATAACTAAAAATAAAGGTAATTTGTTATGTCCTTCCGTCCTTGCAGAGTACATCATGTATGTTTGCTGCAAGTCCTGTTGATATCACTAACGTCTATTCACATTACATGAAATTCCGATTTTTTATGACTTGCGAACATGCCAACCCCATAAAACATGGTGATCATTTGTGGCTTTGTCTACAGAATGTGTCGTTGTTGCTGCTGCTGTTCTCGAACGTACCACCTCCCATGAGCTTCCGATTGTGCTTGTACACAAATGAGAATGTCATCAACCCGCCCATCACTCAGTCGATGCAATCGACTTTCGTAAACAATGCACATTGTTTCGTTGTTCACTGGCTGGTTGGCAGGTTAGCTGACTGGTTGACTATCTGGCACATTAGTCACATGACATCAGGCAACCCATGGCCAACCAATACCTTAGCTTCGGTTGACTGACAACGCATCGAAACTCGCTGCTGCATGCAACGCAAAATATGTTAAATGCCCATAACTTGACGAATTATTTATGAGCGTAAAACACGTGATATGGCGACACTCACGTGTGTAAAATCCTTTTGTGTTGTGTGTGGGGGAAAAACGATAACCGCACTTAATGTTTATTTAACCAACGGTAAATATGAAAACAAAACTCTCTCTCTTATGTACACTCGCACATGCATATATTCTCTGCAGAATACCTGAGGGCATAAAGGACTTGGCTTGTTGATGTCCTCTTACATTTCCATGAACGTCTACACTCTGCGAATTGAAAATAAAGACAGGTATTGAGAATATTTTAATAAGAACTTGGAGTTTAGTAGTTTTCGTCGTTTTTCTACGAATACTGAAAGGTAACATATAGAATGACTTGGTATCATAATTTATATGCTTATGCAAGCCACACGCGATACAACTGGTTGTACAACTTGGAGAGTACTCAAATTGTGTGTTTCGCTCACAAACGACACAACTTAGTGTACAACTTTACTTTTCGTAAAGTTTATTTGAGTTAGGATGATACCGGAAAAAGATGCATTGTCTATAATTGACTCATAGCTTTTTATTATTATTAATTTTTGAAATTCCATTTTATAAATTGGAATTACATTTTATATATACATACATTAAAATCACACATTTGATTGGATTTCGCATTGTTTTCATGTGCGAAACAATGGTGTTGCCTCTTTGAAAATAAACACAAAATGAAATTGTATGCGATATGCCACAAACAATCGGTTGGTACAACATGCCAAATATCAAAAAATCTTGATTTTTTCGAGAACCAACTTCAAACACCAGGGCCACAAACGATACAATCTTGAATACAACCTTTCCAAGTTGTACAACCAGTTGCATAGTGCGTCTGTAAAACATATTTAACATTTCTCCAAATTGGTTATACATAAAATTCGGGGTTAGCATTGCAAGGGATATGTAGCAACACCTTTTTATGCTGTTTTTTGACAGTTAGTTTTCTTCCATTTAAGTAAACAGAAAATATAAAATTGTAGCCTCGGGGTAAATCCACTGCAATTCCAAAAAGTGCAAGAACTTACACCGCAATAGAAAAAAAAAAATAAACTCAAAAGAGTTAAGAGTTGCTTCGCTTGGCCGAAAGAGGTGAACTGCCGATTTTGGTTTTCTCCGATAAAAAAACATTCGATGTCCAGCTGTTTGTAAACAAACAAAATAATCGTGTTTACTTGCAAATGAGGTCAGCTGAAAATGTGCACCTTCGGTTGGCCACCAGAACTCAAGCGCCGGCCATGGTGATGGTGTGGGCCGACATAACAGCCGATGGTCGCTGATGTCACGATCGTATTAATCGACCGTGACATCAGTATAAATGCCGAATATTATCGCTAAAATATGCTGGAGGTTGTATTAAAGCCCTGGGCACGCAAACATTTTGGCCGCAGACCTTGGACATTCCAACACGACTCAGAAACATTCTGCAGGATAGTTTTGTTTTCTCTAAAGATCCTCTACTTTGAAATTAACTTAATGTTGGATTCAGGGTCTAAAGGATCTATATATTATTTCAAACGGCCAAAAATTTGCCTTAGAAATATGTACTAAGTGTGGAAACTGTATGTGATGGTGAAATTTTGATATTTATACCCTACAAGGTGGTCAGGGTATTATGTCTTTGTGCATTTGTTTGTAACAGGCAACGAGATAGACCCATAGTTCCTTTTGATGATCTGCATAGAATCAGATTCTGCGCCGATTTATGCATGTCCGTCCGTCCGTCTGTCCGTCTGTCCATGCATTTTTGTAAACAAAATACAGGTCGCATTTATTGTCCGATCCAGATGAAATTTTGCATCATTTGTTTGGCCCAAGTACGAACACTATTGAAATTGGAGATAATCGATAAAAATTTAGACATAGCTCCCATATATATCTTCGTCCGATTTGCCTTTTATTGTGCATCAAACGTGTAATATCAGCCCGAATTGTATGGAATTTTGCATATACACCCAAATTAGGCCTGAAAATAAGTATGCCAAGTTTGCACTCTGCAACAACAATATTTGGGGAAATATATCAAATACAGCTCAGAAATACATTTGCTAAATTCCCATATATAATTTCGTCCGATTTACCTTTTATTGTACAACAAACGTCTAATATTTGTCTAAATGGGATGGAATTTGGCACTTACGACCGAATTGAGTCTAGAAGCTTCTATGTCAAATTTGGTGAAGATCGGTTGAGATATAGCTATAGCTTCCATATATATTGTTCATCCGATTTGTTATATTTGTTACCCACAACCGTAATATGCACTCCGTAACAACTATATTCAGGGAAATATATCAAATAAAGCTCAGAAATATCTTTGCCAAATTTTATCGAGATCGGTTCCGATTTGGATATAGCTCCCATATATATCTTTATCGGAATACAAATTAATTTTGCACCAAATGGGCAATACAAATCCGAATTTAAACAAATGCTTCGGCATATTTAGTCCTTTGAACTTTAAATTATAATTATAATCGTAGCTTGTATGATTGAATTCTCTCATAAAAACTTTTAATTGTTATGCCGAGCTCTACTAAATTGGCAAAGTGGTGTAGGGTATCATAAAGTCGGTCCCGCCCGACTTTAAGACTTTCTTTACTGGTTTTTATTTGGACATCTGTTGGTGGTAGGTTTGTGATAAAGTGGTGGTTTTGGAAATGTGTACTAGAAGTGCACGAAAAGTACCATATTTGGTTCAATTTAGATTTGGCTGAATATATAGTCCATGAAATTGGTGGTTGTTTAGAAATATGTCCTATATTTGTGCTAAAAATACTAAATGGTACTAAATTAAGTATTGGGTGTAGGGATAGGGCTGGAATCCTTAAATTTGATATTGAGGTATCTGTTGGTGATGATGATTTTTAGAAATGTATACATAATTGCAAGATTAGTACTAAATTTGGTATTGGATGAAGAAATAGAGCTGAAATACTGAAATTGTACATTGAGTTCTCTGTTGGTATCTGAGTTTGAGGTGGGTTTAGAAAAACGTACTATAGTTGGAGCTTTAAGTCAAGAAAAGTTCGAAAACTTTACTAAACTTTGAAAACAGTACCATTTGGAAAGTAAGTTTAATATATGAAGGTGGTTTTAGAAATGTGTACTAAGTGTGCGAACTGTACTAAAATTATACTAAATTCGGAACAGTTTCGTTTAGAGTGAACGGATGCAGCTGATTTTCTCCTGGGGCAGCTGTTTGGTGGTAGGTTTGATATAAAGAGGTGGTTTTGGAAATGAGAACGAGTAGTGCACGAAAAGTACTAGATATTACTACAGGGTTGCCCATATTCGACGGACCTTTTGGGCCCATTCCAATCGACGAGGCTTGTCCGCAGGCAACATTCTTTGCGTCAATTGAATTTTGTACGGGAACAAATGCAAATCAATGCGAATAATCCGTTGTAAAGTGGACCGAGGCATGCCCAACTGCTGAGAACGGCGTTTTTGGAATGTTCTTGGGGACCTCTCAAAACTGGCTCGTACGGCAGCGATATTCTCGGCCGATCGCCTTGGTCGACTTTTATATGGCCTCTTCGGATTACAAAGAGCCTTACCAGTCGAAAATTTTTCGTATAAACGCTTAATGGTATTCTTAGAAGGCGCACTTCTCACATTTTTTAATGTTTTAAAAGCACGTTGAGTTTTCACAATTGACTTCTTCAGTTGAATGTAAATTTCAACTATTTCAGAGAGCTCGCGTTGCGTGTATTGGTTCATGGTAAAAATCTGCTTGGACTGACGCTTCAAACGCGGTATGTCATTAAGCGATGTGACGTCTCTGTCAAAAGTTATGGCGTTGCCAGATGGGTCCGTCGAATATGGGCTACCCTGTATATTTGGTAGGATTTGGGTGAACATATAGTGTTTTAAGTTCGACATTTGGTATTAGTGTTACTGTTCGTGTGTAGCCTGGAAATATCAAGGCGGTTTCGGAAATGTGTACCTC
Source organism: Musca domestica (assembly GCF_030504385.1). Classification (NCBI taxonomy): domain Eukaryota; kingdom Metazoa; phylum Arthropoda; class Insecta; order Diptera; family Muscidae; genus Musca; species Musca domestica. Next base: position 24,634,956 of record NW_026712328.1, on the reverse strand, counting down.
AATTGTTGGAAAAGTATTGAATGGTACTATATTTGGTATTGGTTGAAGGGATATAGATAGAATTCTGCAATTTGATATTTAGATTACTGATGGTATCTGTGTTTGCGATTTGGCGGTGGTTTGGAAATATGACTATAATTGTACGAAGGAAGGGTGAAGAAATGGAACTGAAATCCTGAAGGTGATGTTTGTGGTTGCCAGAAGAATCTGGTCTTGGACATGCGTACTACAATTGTACCAAATGGTACTAAGTTTAGTAATGGGGGAAAGTAAAAAACTGAAATTCTAAAATTTGATATTAGGTTCACTGTTGGTATTGTCTTTAAAATGCGTATATAATTGTTCGAAAAGTTCGAAATATTACTATATTTGGTATTTAGTGAATATATAGAGCTGAAATCCCGAAATTGAATATTTAGTTCTCTTTTGGTATTTGGTAGTGGTTTTGCAAATGCGAACAATAATTGTTCGAAAAGTAATAAAGGGTACTAATTTTGGATCACTGTTGGTATCTAGGGTGGCCAGATGTTAAATTTGGTATTGGGTGAAATTTTGAAATTTGATATTGGTTGAAATTTTGAAATTTGATATTGGGGTCACTGTCGGTTCTAAAATACATTTGAGTAAGTTTTTATCAATCTACTTCATTTCCTACGGAAGCTAGAGTGAGTTCCATATGAAAACGGCAGAAAATTGACAGAGAATCCTATGCTGATCAAGAACATATATACTTTGTGGGATTTTACAAATAGAATGACCAATTTAATATAAGTAGGTAACGTGGGAACATCGGTTATATCTCTCTACTCCTTCCCCTCATACCTTCCCGTGATTGAGTAATAATATTTCTTTAAAATGGGAAATAAATGCTGCGTTTTCTTTAAATTTGAATAACTTTAATATTAATGCCATTCCTCACAAAATTTTCATATTTTCAAAATATCGAAAATAAGCGACATGAGTATTCACGAAAGTTCAAAACGTTGAGCAATAATAACCCTCATAGAATGTGAAACTTGAGCCCGATTTTTAGAAAACTTCACACACCACAGTATGGGTTATGTTGGTCCAATCTTTCTTTTTTTTTAAACTAAGCACTGTCTATAATTTTGTCTATACATTGCATTTAGACATTCAAGCAATCTAGAGATAAACTATATCTTTCGCATATATAAATGACCATAATAGTATATTTTTGTCGAGATACCGACTGATACCCTATAACTCCTTTGTAGTTCTAGTTGTCATCCAAAGAGAATCCAAACCCCCTCTCTAACGATGTGCGTCTGTCTTTCTGTCTGTCTGTCCGTCTGTCTGTTGTAATCACGCTATCTTTCGAACGAATTGAGATACAAGGCTAAAATTTTGCCCACATGTTTATTTTTACAGTAGGCAGGTTAAGTTCTTAATGGGTCATGTAGGTCCACGTTTTCATATAGCCCCCATATAACGGTACCTCCCGTTATTCGATATTTCGATGATTTTAGCGACATTATTCACCGGAATAGTTTCAAATTTAGTATTTCAAGTTCGAAATGGATACTACAGCCAAAGACAGAAAATTGTCTGTGCAGGTCCACGTCTTCGTATAGCCACGATATAACTGTACCTCCCGATATTTGGTATTTTGTTGATTTTAGCGACATTATTAATCGGAATTTTCCAAAATTTGGTATTTGAAGTTCGCAATGGATACTACAGCCTAAGAGAGAAAATTGTCTGTGCAGGTCCACGTCTTCGTATAGCCCCCATATAACGGTACCTCCCGTTATTCGGTATTTCGATGACTTTAGCGACATTATTCACCGGAATAGTTTCAAATTTAGTATTTCAAGTTCGAAATGGATACTACACCCTAAGACAGAAAATTGTCTGTGCAGGTCCACGTCTTCGTATAGCCCCAATATAACGGTACCTCCCTATATTCGGTATTTTGGTGATTTTAGCGTCTTTATTCACCAAAATTTTTTCAAATTACGCATTTAGAGTTCATAATGGAAACTCCAGTCCGTGACAGAAAATTGTCTATGCAGGTCCAGGTCTTCGTATAGGCCCCATATACCAGTACCTCCCTATATTCGGTTTTTTGACGAGTTTAGGTACAATACTCACCGAAATTGTTTGAAATATCGTATTTAAAGTTCGTAATGGATGCTACAGCCTATGACAAAAAATTGTCTACGCATGATACAGGTCCTCGCATAGATCCGATATAACGGTACCTCCCTATATTCTATATTTTGATGATTTTAGCTACATTATTCACCGTTTATTTCAAGTTCCAAATTTGAATTTGGTAATGACTTATGACAAATAATGCCTGTGTGGGTCCACATCGTATAGGCACCAATATAACGGCAATATTCGGTATTTTTAAAATTTTAACAAAGTTTTTTCAGGACTTTATTTTCAAATTCGTTCCAAATGGTAGAGGGTATTCAAAGTTCTGCCCAGCCGAACTTATTGCTTTTAAACTTGTTTTTTTTGACACTAGTATAGACAAATTTAGACCAAATAGACATCCATCATTTCCATATATTCTTTATAGTATGAACTAACCCTTGCCCCTATTTTATTTTCCCAGACTGTTAGTTATCCTTCTGCCTGACGTAAGGAAATACCTTCATATTATAGTGAGGCGACGTGTATTGATATAAGAAGAATTTGTTTACTTTCCAGTATTGCTTGTCAGGTGGGGAACAAAAGAAAACTACCATTAAAATGTTGCTCCCAGTTATGAAATGTCGTTGCGTTGCAAATATGCTAATATGAATTGAATTAATGGCATAAAGTTTCACAGGCTAGATATGAAAGAAAATATGTTTTAATTTATGAAATGCGCTGATACAATTACAAAAAGGGGATAAAATATAATTAAAATATTATAATCTGGCTTTTGGTGAACGAAGTTGTTCCTGTTGCGAATTATATTACGAATTTGGAAAAGCAGTGAAAAATTTAATGTAATTTAATGTTAATGAAAAAATAGAGCTTTTAGGACAAATTAATAACATGAAGAATAACAAGTATAAAACCAGTAAGTTCGGTCGGGCCGAACGTCATATGAATAACCTCCACTATTTGGGAATAATTTAAAAATTAAAAAAAACCGTTGAAAATTGCATCTAAAATCAAAATACCAAATATAGGGAGGTACCGTTATATGGGTCCATACGAAGATCTGGACCTGCATATGCAATTTTCTGTTATAGGATGTAATACTCTTTATGAACGTAAAATTGAAAATTTGAAAAAATTCTGGTGAAAAGTGTGACAAAAATCATTAAAATAAAAAAAATCTGTGCAGGTGCAGCTATAGTGACTATTCCATAATTTACACGTATATTGATAATTCTATTATGTTTCTCAAATATTGGGAACATATGCTGCCAATTTACAGTAAATTCGGGTTAAAATTGTGACTAAAACAACATAAACACTTTAAATCAGTTATACCAAATCTGGAAGTACCCATATACAGTTATATTGGTTCGTAATGTATTCTACTACCAATGACAACAAATTGCTCTTACAGGTCATCATTTTCGCATAGCTAACATATATCGGCACCACCCAATATTTATTATTTTAAGGATTTTAGCTACGTTTTTCAACAGAATTATTTGCAGTTCGTAATAGGCACTATCTTCTTTGGCAGATAATTGACTGAAGAGGTACGTTTTCGTATAGCCCCATATAACCATACTGTGGACGGTATATTAACTTTGTTATTCCGTTTGTAACTCGTCGAAAAACTCATGTCAGACCCAACAAAGTTTATACATTCTTGATCAGCGTAAAATTCTAAGTTGATTTAGCTATGTCCGTCTGTCTGCCTGTCTGTCCGTCCGTCTGTTGTAATCACGCTATCTTTCGAACGAATTGAGATAGAAGGCTAAAACGTTGCATACATGCCACCATGCCACATACCAGTAGGCAGGTTAAGTTCGTAGATGGGCCATGTAGGTCCACGTTTTCATATAGCCCCCCATACAACGGTACCTCCCGATATTCGGTATTTTGATTGATTTTAGCGACATTATTCAACGAAATTGTTTCAAAATTGTTATTTGAAGTTCGTAATGGATACTACAGCCCCATATAACGGTACCTCCCTACATTCGGAATTTTAATGATTTTAGCTACATTACGGATTTTTTTTAACATTCGCATTTAAATATTGTAATGGCGGCTTATGACAAAAGTTACCTATGCATGTCCATGTCGTCGTTTAGACCCTAATATAACAGCTATATTCGGTATTTTTAAGATTTTAATAGAAGTTTTAACGGTTTTTTTTTTGAGAATTGTCAAATTCGTTCCAAATGGTGGAGAGTATTCAAAGTTACAGCTTTTTTACTTGTTAAAATGTAGAAGCATGCATCACCGGATTTTTTACATCTTACATGTTTTTGTTTACATTTTTATGAATTCACAGTAAGTTTTTTATGAAACAATCTAATATTTAATTATTTTATAATTTTAATATAATTTTGTTGTTGTTGCAAAATAGTTAGGCTTAATCCCATTATTGCTGTTTTTATAAAAACAACGTTTGTTTATTAGTGGAGAAAGATAGTAGTCTTTACTAGGTAAGGCAGAAGTTATATTAAATCAATAAAGAAAGTCTTAAAGTCGGGCGGGGCCGACTTTATGATACCCTACACCACTTTTCTAATTTAGTAGAGCTTCGCATAACAATTAAAAGTTTTTAGGGAGAATTCACTCTTACACGCCATGATTATAATTATAATTTAAAGTTCAAAGGACTAAATATGCCGAAGCATTTGTATCTTTTAATTTCGGACTTGTATTGCCCATTTGGTGGACATATAATTTGAAATCGGATAAAGATATATATGGAAGCTATATCCAAATCGGAACCGATCTCGATAAAATTTGGCAAAGATATTTCTGAGCTGAATCTTCACCAAATTTGACATACTAGCTTCTAGACTCAATTCGATCGTAAGTGTCAAAATCCATCCCATTCGGACAAATATTAGACGTTTGGTGCACAATAAAAGGTAAATCGGACGAAGTTATATATGGGAGCTATATCCAAATCTGAACCGATCTCGATAAAATTTAGCAAATGTATTTCTGAGCTGCATTTAATATATTTCCCCAAATATTGTTGTTACAGAGTGCATATTACGGCTGCGGAGGACAAAAACAAAAAAAAAAAAAAAAAAAAAAACAAATCGGATGAAAAATATAAATGGGAGCTATAGCAATATCTGAACCGATTTCGATTAAATTTCGCATACTTATTTTCAGGCCTAATTTGGTTGTATGTGCAAAATTCCATACTATTCGGTCTGATATTATACGTTTGGTGCACAATAAAAGGCAAATCGGACGAAGATATATATGGGAGCTATATCTAAATTTTGAACGATTATCACCAATTTCAATAGGGTTCGTCCTTGGGCCAAGCAAATGCTTTGTGCAAAATTTTATCTGGATAGCGCAATAAATGCGAACTGTACTTTGTTTACAAAAATACATGGACAGACGGACGGACATGAATAAATCGACTCAGGATGTGATTCTATGCAGATCATCATCTATATCGTTTCCTTTTGCCTGTTACAAACAAATGCACAAAGACATAAATAACTCCTATGACAATTTTTTTTACGCATTGTTGGCTCGTTTTGAAACCTAGGTATTTCCTGCCTTACCCCCTGGTAAACATTACTATCTTTCTCCACACATAATCTTGTTTTTATAAAAACAAGTAAAAAAAACATTAAGTTCGGCAGGGCCAAACTTTTAATACTCTCCACCTGAGGATAAAGGAAACATTAGAGCCCATTTGACCCACATATACCAATTTTTAGACATATTCATGGGAAAATGTGCCAAAAATCATCAAAATACCGAATATCGGGAAATACGGCTATATGAGGCTATACAAAAAGGTGGACCTATACATACAGTGTTTCGCCAAAAGAGTTAGAACCCATTAATAGCAACAAATGCCAATTTCTAGACAAATCCGCGAAGAAATGTGGCAAAAACCATTAAAATGCCGAATATCGGGTGGTACCGTTATATAACCCCCATATAACGCCATACCATGCAATGTTACGCCAAAGGAGCTAGAACCCATTATGACCTACAAATACCAATTTTCAGAAAAATCCATGAAAAAATGTGGCACAAATCATCAAAATACTGAATATCGGGAGGTACCGTTATATGGGGGGGGGGGGGGGGGCTATACCAAATCGTGGACCTATAATTACAATGATTCGCCACACGAACTGGGACCCATTATGACCAACAACTACCAATTTTTAGATAAATTCTTAAAAAATGTGTCAAAAATCATCAAAATACCGAATATCGGGAGGTACCGTTATATGGGGACTATACCAAAACGTGAATCCATACATGCAATGTTTCGCCCCCGGAGCTGGAATCCATTATGACCAACAAATACCAATTTTTAGAGAAATCCGTGAAAAAATGTGGCAAAGATAATCAAAATGCCGAATATCGGGAGGTACCGTTATATGGGGACTATACCAAAAACCGATATATCTCATTTTCAATAGCAACTAACCTAGGCACAATACAAATTGCTCTGCTAAATTTTGGCGCTCTACGTCAAATAATGTGGACTGTATCGTGATTTCAACAGACAGACAGACGGACAAATAGAGAGACATCGTTAAATCGACATAGAATTTTATGCTGATTATGAATATATATACTTTATGGGGTCTACGACGAATATTTAAGGATGTTACAAACGGAATGACAAAGTTTATATAAACTCCTTTCCAAGGTGGAGGGTATAACAACAATAATGGGATTAAGCTTAACTATTTTGCAACTACAAAATACTACGGTATCCCGAACAAGCATGTCAACACTGTTCTATTATAATTTTTTATTAAACTATTTTTGGAAATGGGAGCAAAATTGATGGGTACATTGACAATGAAAATTGTGTAACTGGGGCTCAGAAAAACAAAGAGTCGATCATCAAATATCGATTGTTTGGTGCGGTTTGTATATGGTGAGGTCATTGGAGCTTTACGTTTTTGAAAATGAGATTAGTTCATCCGTAAAACAGATGATAAAAGATTTTCTTATGGTCGGAGTCGGATGGCATTGAACTAGTCTAAGTTTACTTTCAACCACTACATTCCACAAAATCAACGAAACCATTGCTCTTTTACGGGAAAGGTCTTGTGTTATCTCTTGATGAGGGGATCACAATTGTCACATCTTCCGAATTCTTTCCTTTTGTTTCAATTGAAAAATAACAAGACACCAATGATTGAATTCGCAATGGGTTATGATTTCGCGAGATGCAAAATTGCATAACGAGGTTATGGTTCTGTGAGCGTGTTCTTCGTGCCCACTTGACAAATATTATTTTTATACCCTCCACCTTGGAAAGGAGGGTATATTAACTTTGCCATTCCGTTTGTAACATCCTTAAATATTTGTCTTAGACCCCATAAAGTATATATATTCATAATCAGCATAAAATTCTTAGTCGATTTTACGATGTCCGTCTGTCTGTCTGTCTGTCTGTCCGTCTGTTTCTGTCCGTCTGTTTGTCTGTCTGTCTGTCTGTTGAAATCACGATACAGCCCACATTATTTGACGTAGAGCGCTAGCAGAGCAATTGGTATTGTGTCTAGGATGGTTGGTATTGAAAATGAGATATATCGGTCCACGTTCTGGTATAGTCCCCATATAACGGTATCTCCCGATATTCGGTATTTTGATGATTTATGCCACATTTTTTCACGGATTTGTCTGAAAAATGGTATTTGTAGGTCATAACGGGTCCCTGAGCGTGTGGCAAGACATTGCATGTATAGGTCCACGTTGTGGTATAGCCCCCATATAACAGTACCTCCCAATTTTCGGTAATTTGATGATTTTTGCCACATTTTTTCACGGATTTGTCTGAAAATTGGTATTTGTTGGTCATAATGGGTTCCAGCTCCGGTGGCGAAACATTGCATACATGGGTCCATGATTTGATATAGCCTCCATATAACGGTACCTCCCGATATTCGGTAATTTGATGATTTTTGCCAAATTTTTCACGGTTTTGTCTGAAATTTGGTATTTGTTGGTCATAATGGGTTCCAGCTCCGGTGGCGAAACATTGCATGTATGGGTGCATGATTTGGTATAGCACCCATATAACGGTACCTCCGGATATTCGGTAATTTGATGATTTTTGCCACATTTTTTCACGGATTTGTCTGAAAATTGGTATTTGTTGGTCATAATTGGTTCCAGCTCCGGTGGCGAAACATTGCATGTATGGGTGCATGATTTGGTTTAGCCCCCATATAACGGTACCTCCCGATATTCGGCATTTTGATGGTTTTTGCCACATTTTTCCACTGATTTGTCTAAAAATTGGTATTTGTGGGTCATAATGGGCCCTAGTTCGTGTGGCGAAACATTGTAATTATAGGTCCAAGTTTTGGTGTAGCCCCCATATAACTGTACCTTCCAATATTCGGCATTTTAATGGTTTTTGTCACATTTCTTCTAATGTTTCTTTTAGCCTAAGGTGGAGGGTATTAAAAGTTTGACCCGGCCGAACCTAATGTTTTTTTACTTGTTCTTTATTAACGGCATAACTTTCTCTTTACAATGAAATAACCATCTCAAAAATGACATTTTTCTTTGAGTACCAAAATGAAATTGGAAACCCTTATATATTATTCAAAAACAATAGTATTCAATGTCTACAGTGGTGTAGCTAGCATAAACACTTAGATCCTTTTCTTGTTGAACTTTATAAAAATCTGACATCGAAATATTTATACTCTTTTAATTGGACAATAAATTAATTCAACGCATATATATCAACTTATTTACGAAGACACTGTGAACACTCACTTTGCTTATTCAGTGAATATTATTTTTGTATGAAATGTTTACGTATATAACCATACATTTAACGATTCCAAACTATTCCTATATTCCGTGCACATTTCAATTATTTTGTATAGCAATTCAAATGCAAAAGAAAAATTGTTCAATTATCGAAAAATTCATTTTGTTATTACCATTTACCTGTTCAAACCAAATAAAACTTAAGTCTACACCAACCATCCATCAAATTTGAAAAGTTAGCTGGCGTTTTATTTGTGTGTGTGTGTGTGTGTTCTTAACGCCAACGGATGGAAAAAGGGCACCAACGATCATGGAACTTCTTAACGTTTATTATTGTTGCCGTTTGCTTATTGTATTTTGGCCACGTATTCAAGTAGAAGTGTAAATTAAAACCAATGAAACTTAAGTTTTCCATTTCCTTCCTTAACCCAAATTTGTTTCGAAATGAAGGCGAGGAGGAGGAAGAAAAAATAATGGAAAACGAACAGAAATAGTTTTATAACTACTTGTGCGGACCACTCAGCTTTTTTGTTTTCTCCGGCGTCTTTCCATTTTTTATATAAATTCTCTTATGAACAGGGTTGCCATTCAAGATTTTATTTTCTGCATAATTATACCCTCCAACATATACCCTCCATATATTATGTTTGTCATTCCGTTTGTAAAACAACGAAATATACATTTTGGAATGTTATGTCGATTTAGCGATGTCCATCCGTCCATCTGTCTGTCCGTCTGTGGAAATCACTCTAGCTTCCGAACGAACTGAATAAGGTTGATGAAATTTTACTCAGATCTGTGTATGGTCTACTGGATTGGTGAAAATGGTGCCTCTCTATATACGGTATTTCGATGATTTTAGCGGTATTATTCACCGGAATTGTTTCAAATTTTTTATTTGCAGTTCGTAACGGGAATTACAAGCTGTGACAGGAAATTGACTATGCAGGTCCACGTTCTTGCAAAGCCCATATAACGGAACCTCTCTATAAAAGGTATTTTGATGATTTTAGCGACATTATTCACCAGAAATATTTCAAATTTGGCACTTGAATTTCGTAATGGATACTACAGCCTGCGACAGAAGATTGCGTATGCAGGTTCCTCCCTATATTTTGATGAATTTATGAACTTTATTCACCGGGATTTTTTCAAATTTCGTATTTGTAGTTCGCAACAGATATTACAACCTAGACAAAAAATTGCACATGCAGGTCCACTTCTTCATACAGCCTCCATATAACGGTACCACTCTATATTCGGTATTTTGATGATTTTACCGACTTGATTCACCGGAATTGTTTCAAATTTCGTATTTCGAACGGTACCAACCTATACAGGGTGAGATGAAAAACCTGCAACCAATTTCAGACTGCTGTAATTTCTACGCCACTCGTCTGACAGCTGTTAAAATTATTTTAGTGACAGCTTATTCTATTGAAATTCCAAAAAGTGCAAGAACTTACACCGCAACAGAAAGAAAATAGGCTCAAAAGAGCTAAAGAGTTGCTTCGCTTGGCCGAAAGTGGTGAACTGCCGAATTTGATTATCTCCGATAAGAAAACATTCGTTGTCCAGCAATTTGTAAACAAACAAAATGGTCGTCAATGAGGTCAGCTGCAAATGTGCATCTTCGGTTGGCCGGCCATGGTGATGGTGTATGTCGCTCTCTGCTCGTATTAATCGACCGTGGCATCAGAATAAATACCGAAAATATTCTGGAGGGTGTGCGGGCAGCTATAACAGCCGATTGTCGCTCTCCATTCGTATTAATCGACCGTGGCATCAGAATAAATGCCGAATATTATCGCGAAAATATTCTGGAAGGTGTATTAAAGCCTTGGACACGCAAACATTTTGGCGTCAGACCTTGGACATTCCGACAGGCCTCAGCAGCATCGCACTCAGCACGCATCATCCAATAATGGTTACATTTCCAGTGCACAATAGCCACCAAAATCTCCGGATATCAATCCGTTGTGTCTGGAGTATTTTGCACCAAAAAATACCAAAGTGTCGATCACCTCAAGCAAGCAAGTTATATGGGGGCTAAACGATATCATGGACCGATATAGCCCATCTTCGAACTTGACCTGCCTGCAGACAAAAGACAGATCGGTACAAAATTTTAGCTACCTATCTTAATTCGTTTTGACTGTAGCGTGATTACAACGGACAGACAGACAGGGCTAAATTGTCTTAGAATTTTACGCTGATCTAGAATATATATATATACTTTATTGGGTCTAAAATTGTTATTTCGATGAGTTACAAACGGAATGACGAACTTAATATACCCTCCATACTATGTATGGTGGAGGGTGTAAACATGTAAAAATTATGGCGTTTGATTTTGTTGCAGTTTTTGTAATGCGTAACGGGTACTGTAGCCTATGACAGAATATTGCCTATGCACGTTTAGGTATCCGTATAGTCCTCATATAACTGTTCCTCCCTATACTCGGTATTTTGATATTTTTAAGGCATTTTACCGAAATTTCATAAATATTGCAATCGCCTATGACAAAATTTGCCATTGCAAGTCGCCGTTTTCGTGTAGATCCCAATATAAGGGTAACTTCTTTTATTCGGTATTTTTAAGATTTGATCATTTATTTTCCACGGTTTATTTTTTAAAAGTTTCCAAATTTCTTACAAATTATGGAGTGTATTACAAATTCGGCCCGGCCGAACTTACTGCTTTTTCACTTGTTTCCTTTTCACATTCTTCTGGTCTATTAAAATGAAATATAGTTGGCATAATAAAATCTATTTGCTTTAGCAAATTTTAACATGGACATGTCACAGGACACGTAATAACATCTTATATCCGTTGGCATGCCCTTCTAATGATAATAGAAATGGAAACTATTTAGAAATGTGAAGTTCTGATGGGTAATGGTTCTAAAAGTAACATATATACATACCAAATTTTGACTGAGTGGGGTCAATTATAAATATATTATCCACGAACGAAAATAATTAATTTATAAAATCCGACCAATTCTGAATCGACCATTTATTTTTGATGGCGAAACTCCACAAACAATTGGTAATACTTCTTTTAATATGTATATCCAGGAAACCTTTATAGCTAGGCAAAATGCTAATATTCTATTTCTATGCATGTCGATGCCGCCCGGAGTGGCGTGGCGTAGCGCGGAGGTAGTGAGTGTGGAGAAAGTGTTACCACTTGAATGGAATTTAGCCTAAATACCAATGAAATTATATGCAGTTTACATGGAATGAAATTTTCTTGCTCAGCACAAGAAAGTCTTGAAACTTGTTTATGACACGAATACAAATATTCGCATACAAATAAATAATATCCTTGCATGTCCTTTTCCGCTATTGTGCTGTATACAATTATTACATGAGTGTGTGTGTGTGTGCATTAGTGTTTGGATATTTATGTGTGCATTCGTGCGTGTGTGTGCACATCATGTGTTTGAAAATATCTTTAAGAATTTCCTCTGGGCAACAAAGGTAAAGTAATCGTGTAATGGTATGCATATTGCATTTCCGTGTTGCTTTTTATATCCTCCACCATACTATGGAGGGTATATTCATTTTGTCATTCCGTTTGTAACTCCTCGAAATACTCATGTCAGACCCAACAAAGTATATATATTCTTGATCGGCGTAAAATTCTAAGACGATTTAGCCATGTCCGTCTGTCTGTCTGTGTGTCTGTCTGTCTGTCTGTCCGTCTGTCTGTCTGTTGTAATCATGCTATCTTTCGAACAAATTGAGATAGAAGGCTAAAATTTTGCACACATGTATATTTTGCCAGTAGGCAGGTTAAGTTCGAAAATGGGCCATGTAGGTCCAAGTTATCATATAGCCCCCATATAATGGTACCCCTCGATATTCGGTTTTTTGATGATTTTAGCGACATTGTTTACCGAAATCGTTTCAAATTTGGTATTTGAAGTTCGTAATGGATACTACATCCTAAATCAAAAAATGAGCCATGTAGGTCCACGTCTTAATATAGTCCCCATATAACGGTACCCCCCGATATTCGGGATTTTAATGATTTTAGCGACATTGTTTACCGGAATCGTCTCAAATTTGGTATTTGAAGTTTGTAATGGATACTAAATCCTAAGTCAAAAAATGAGCCATGTAGGTCCACGTCTTCGTATAGCCCCCATATAAGGGTACCCCCCGATTTTCGGTATTTTGATGATTTAAGCGACATTATTTAGCGAAATCGTTCCAAATTTGGTATTTGAAGTTCGTAATGGATACTACGGCCTAAGACAGAAAATTTTCTGTACAGGTCCACATCTTCATAAAGCCCCATATACCGTACCTCCCGATATTCGGTATTTTTGATGATTTTAGGGACATTATTTATTGTTTCAAATTTCGCATGTGAAGTTCGTAATGGATACTTCAGCCCATGCCAGAAAATTGTCTGTGCAGGTCCACGTTTTCGAATAGCCCCCATATAACGGTACCCCCCATATTCGATATTTTAATGATTTTAACTACATTATAAACAGATTTTTCTTTAAGATTCACATTTAAATTATTGTAACAACTTATGACAAAATATGCCTATGCAGGCCCACGTCGTCGTATAAGCACTCGGTATTCTTAAGATTTTAACAGAATTTTTAACGGATTTTATTTTTTTGGAAATTGCCAAATTTGTACCAAATGGTGGAGGGTATTAAAAGTTCGGCCCGGCCGAACTTACAGCTTTTTTACTTGTTCTGCCTTAAAATCTTATTCTTATTCTTCCTTTTCCTCTGATATACAATTTAAAAAGTTTACATTGTAATCTAATATTAAAGGTAATCACATTATATTCGTAATGTCACACTTATGTCAAGTCAAAGGAATTCATGTTTTGAAATTTTAAATTTAAAATTTTTACAAGATTACAAAAGTAAATAGTAGAGCGTTGTTAAAACAAACAGCATAGCGAATAGTCAAACGAAGCATGAATGTATTCAAAGAGGTTTGATTTAGTGCGTTTCATTCCAGTAGACATGGTACTGAAGTTTTTGAAAAATACAAAAACGAATATCGTTTTCGAAAGTTTATACCTATGAGATTGGAACTTTCAACAAATTATAAGGTTTCAGGAGTTTTTCGTACCAGTACAGAGTGAGTGAGTTTACAAGTATACAAAAGCGTTTTGGTGAGAATTTTCCGCAAAAAAATTTATTCGTGATGGAAAACCAAAAGTGGCAATCGTTAGAGCACTACAGCATTTAAATGTGAATAAATCTTTTGTGTCTCGTACCATCGCTCGTTACCGTAATACTGGTAGCGTAACCCGACGTCAAGGAAGTGGACGGAAGAAAACAGCAACATCAGCAGAAATGGTTCGAAAAGTAAAGAAGCGATTTGATCGAAACCCCTGTCGCGGTGACCGAAAATGGCTCGTGAGCTGCACATATCATTGAAAGTCATTGAAATTCCAAAAAGTGCAAGAACTTACACCGCCGCAGAAAGAAAATAGACTCAAAAGAGCTAAAGAGTTGCTTCGCTTGGCCGAAGGTGGTGAACTGCCGCAGTTGGTTTTCTCCGATGAGAAAACATTCGTTGTCCAGCAGTTTGTAAACAAACAAAATGATCGTGTTTCCTTTTCAAAGAGGTCAGCTGAAAACGTGCACCTTCGGTTGGCTACCAGAATTCAAGCGCCGGCCATGGTGATGGTGTGGGCCGCCATAACAGCTGGTTGTCGCTCTCCGTTCGTATTAGTCAACCATGACATCAGAATAAATGCCGAATATTATCGCGAAAATTTTCTGCCTTGGGCATGCAAACATTTTGGTCGCAGACCTTGGACATTTCAACAGGACTCAGCACCATCACACTCAGCACGCGCCACTCAAGAATGGTTACAAAATGTGGTTCCTCGTTTTACTCCAGCGCACAACAGTCACCAAAATCTCCGGATAACAATTCGTTGGACTATTGTGTCTGGAGTAGCAAGATCTGGAAAGCAAGATAGGCACTAAAAAATACCAAAATGTCGATCACCTCAAGCAAGCGCTTCGCCGGGAATGGGCCAAAATACGGTAGAGCAACATTCGGGCAACGTGTGACGGCCGTTAAGAGGCCGTAATTCGTGACAAAGGTGACCAATTCGAAAAAATCTAAACTTATTCTAAAAACATTTTTTGCTTTCTTTCAATAAAATTAAAAAAAAAACAAAGGTAAAAATTATGGCGTTTGATCCCGTATTTGGGAGCTATATCCAAATTTAAACCGATCTCGATAAAATTTGCCAAATGCATTTCTGAGCTGTATTTGATATATTTCCCTGAATATGGTTGTTACCGAGTGAATATTACCGCTGTGTGGAACAAATACAACAAATCGGATGAACTATATGAATCATGAACCATATAGTTACACTCAATTTCCATTTCAGGCTAATATTACACATTTCGTGCGCAATAAAAGGCAAATCGGACGAAAATTCCATATTATTTGGACTGATATTACACATTTGGTGCCCAATAAAAGGTACATCGATGAAAACGGTTTGGTTAAGACCAAATTTCATAGCAGAGGCAGCGGGATGAGCAAATTAACGTGATAGCTTTGCAGTACTAATCCCAATGATTCCGGAGTTAGGTCTGAAAAAAGAGATTAGTTGGCGAGCATAAGCGGAAAACGTGGCTGTATACGATCTCTCCCAGACAAGGTGGCACCAACACAATTTACGAATTTCTGTGGTGATATTGAAGTAACTGGATGAAATAGGAGTTGATTATCTGAACAAACTCCTCAAGTTGTCGCTAGCCACGGTAATAGTCATTGATATCTGGAAAATGGGCAGGATGGTCCCGCTTTAGAAGTCAGGCAAGGACCCAATCAAAAGAGATTCATTCAGGCCAATATCACTTTTGTCAATACAAAGAGATCATTTCCCTGCCATCGTAGCACAAGAATAAGAGTAGATCCGACAAGCCCAAGTAGTTTTGCTATAATTAAGATCCTCGATGTGGTTGCAGTGCGCAGAACACCTGCCCAACAAGTGGCAAAGACCCACATTGCACGCTGCACCACTTTAGCTGCCAAGCCATCCCTACTCACATCGCTATGGACCCAATCAGGTCGTTTTCTTTGAATTTTGGCTTAGGATCAGAGCCAGATTAAAGAAGATTCAGAACGAACACAGCAGTATGAGCTGCTACATCAACAACAATATTTTATGACAGTTATTATACCCTTCACCATACTATGGAGGGTATATTAATTTTGTCATTCCGTTTGTAACTCCTCGAAATACTCATGTCAGACCCAACAAAGTATATATATTCCTGATGTTTATAAGTGCGGTTGTAAGATTTAGAAGACTTTCCAAAAGAATTTTAGTTTTATATAATTCTTTGGTTCCTCTTCTATTGAGCTTACGATCTCGTCACTTGGGTAAAAAATGTTTTTTGTCATAGAAGTTATTTTTAAAATAACTTCTGGGGAGAATATCCCAGACAAAAACAAGGGAACTGATGAGGATTGGTGGCTCTTTCAGAAACCTAGGTATTCCCTGCCTTACCCCCTGGTAAACATTACCATCGTTCTCCACTAATAAACAAACGTTGTTTTATAAAAACAACAATAAAGGGATAAGCCTGACCATTTTGCAACAACAAAATACTACGGTATCCCGAACAAACAAGCCACACTGTTCTATTCCTGATCAGCGTAAAATTCTGAGACGATTTAGCCATGTCCGTCTGTCTGTCTTTCTGTCTGTTGTAATCACGCTATCTTTCGAACAAATTAAGATAGAAGGCTAAAATTTTGCACATATGTATATTTTGCCAGTAGGCAGGTTAAGTTCGTAAATGGGCCATGTAGGTCCAAGTTATCATATAGCCCCCATATAACGGTACCTCCCGATATTCGGTATTTTGATGATTTTAACGACATTATTCAACGGAATTGTTTCAAATTTGGCATTTGAAGTTCGTAATAGATACTACAGCCTAAGACAGAAAATTATCTGTGCAGGTCCACGTCTTCATATAGCCCCCATATAACGGTATCCCCGATATTCGGTATTTTGATGATTTTAGCGGCATTATTTAATGGAATCGTTCCAATTTTGGTATTTGAAGTTCATAATAGATACTGCAGCATAAAACAGAAAATGGGCCGTGTAAGTCCACGTCTTCGTATAGCCCCCCTATACCATACCCCCCGATATTCGGTATTTTGATGATTTTAGCGACATTATTTAACGGAATCGTTCCAAATTTGATATTTGAAGTTCGTACAGCCCCCATATGACGGTACCCCCTGTATTCGGTATTCTGATGATTTTAACTACATTATAAACAGATTTTTCTTCAAGTTTCGCATTTAAATATTGTAATAACTTATGACAAAACTTGCCTATGTAGGTCCACGTCGTCGTATAAGCATTCGGTATTTTTAAGATTTTAACAGAATTTTTTACGGATTTTCTTTTTTTTTTGGAAATTGCCAAATTTGTACCAAATGGTGGAGGGTATTAAAAGTTCGGCCCGGCCGAACTTACTTCTTTTTTACTTGTTTTTTTGTTGTACATAAACTTATCGAACTACCAAATTTCAAGATTTTACCACTATTCGTTCACATAATTCCAAATGGTACCAAACTTAACACATTTTAGTACTTTGGGCAGAAGTGTTGTTAGGATTTCGAAAAACCCTTTAGTTTGTCTATCCTACACAACATCAGAGACTCTCTCATCAAATTTCAGATATCCATTTCTATATAATACTTTTTGTACTTTTTAGTACGTATTTCCCAATCCCCCTCCATGTATCAACCAACACGCACAAAAGGTGATCCTAATGGCAAATTTTAGGTTTCAAACTCATTCCCTCACCAAGATATTAAATCGAAAACATTTAAATGCATAATAATTTGATCTGACCATTTGATAATCTACTTGTTACCCTTTCCCAAAATTATTTCATCACTGGCATTGACCTAAAGTGTCTTACTCACTTTCGATAATATGATCCATCAATCCAATGTCTTATCTTTCACCCGGTATGTGTTGTCATTCTCACGCCACGTATTCTATTTTCATTATCAAAGCCATGCTAAGCCCTCAAGCAAGATTGTAGTCAGGCAAATTACATTCACATTAACCACGCACGTCTGTGTCTTGAATTCCGGATGTAGGAAGTTATTGACATCGATTTGTATTGACATCGATATGTTGAGGCATGTGATGCGATTATTAACTTAATCATAATGCATTATGGCCATCTAATGTGCTGCTACAAATTAACGGAAGGAAGATGGTCAATTTGAGTCATTTGAAGTGTAATGTTATCACACTTGGGCGTGTTTTGTTAATCACACACATGCACATATACACACGCCCAAACTAACTCACACATGCACACGAAAAGTAAAGTGATTGTAAATATCGATTTAATAAAGGCATTTGACAGTTATGGCCTTTTGATTAAAACACTAAACATCAGGTTTGTAATTAAAATTCTAGTCTACATGAGAGCGTGCCGGTGATAAGTATGTGTTTACAGAATATAATTGCAAATGAGGATATATATTAACATGATAATATCCTTGGCTAATAAATTTAGTTACTGTCTGAGGTTAACGGACATAGTGATAGTTTTGACTCTTGATTGGAACATTAAATAGTTAAAGCTTAATGGATAGATTAATATATGGATTACACGGATTACTGTCCAGGAAAAGAGAATCGTTGTGGCCGAGCTGTTAAAAAAATTGATGGGAATAGTTATGGGCAAGCTGAAAATGCTATAAACTACTTAGTATTTTCTCAAAATTCTTTTTTCATATGAAAGTACAATCCTCTCAGTTACTAATGGAAAATAATTTAATTTAAATGGCTCCCTCGGCTGGCCATGTAGTAATCTACACGAACGGCCCAATTTTTAGGCACATTATTGATTGTGTGCACCTGTATTTCACCAATAGCTCCAAGAATATTGTCCTTTAATGCGCCAATAGACCCTGCCTTGCCGGCGCAATACTTATCACTTTTTACTTATAATAGTCGGTGTCTAATCGCAGCTCCGAGTGTAACGACGTGTTTCACTTTGAAGTTAGGGTAGTTCAGTGGGGGCCAGGGCCGTGACAAGAGTTTATTTGTTGGAAACGGTAGAGAGAGAACAAGTAAAAAAACATTAAGTTCGGCCGGGCCAACCTTTTAATACCCTCCACCTTAGGGTAAAAGAAACATTAGAAGAAATGTGGCAAAAACCACTAAAATGCCGAATATCGGGAGGTACCGTTATATGGAGGCTACACCAAAACGTGGACCTATAATAACAATGTTTCGCCACACGAACTAGGACCCATTATGACCCACAAATACCAATTTTTATACAAATCAGTGAAAAAATGTGGCAAAAAACATCAAAATACCGAATATCTGGAGGTACTGTTATATGGGGGCTATACCAAATCATGGACCCATACATGCAATGTTTTGCCACACGCTCAGGGACCCGTTATGACCTACAAATACCAATTTCCAGACAAATCCGTGAAAAAAGGTGGCATAAATCATCAAAATACCGAATATCGGGAGGTACCGTTTTATGAGGACTATACCAGTGGACCGATATATTTTTAGGCACATTATTGATTGAGTGCAGCTGTGTTTCACCAATAGCTCCAAGAATATTGTCCTTTAATACGTCAATAGTCCCTGGCTTGCCGGCGCAATACTTATCACTTATTACTTATAATAGTCGGTGTCTAATCGCAGCTCCGAGTGTAACGACGTGTTTCACTTTGAAGCTAGGGTAGTTCAGTGGGGGCCAGGGCCGTGACAAGAGTTTATTTGTTGGAAACGGTAGAGAGAGAACAAGTAAAAAAAACATCAAGTTCGGCCGGGCCAAACTTTTAATACCCTCCACCTTAGGGTAAAAGAAACATTAGAAGAAATGTGGCAAAAACCAC
This sequence comes from Musca domestica, assembly GCF_030504385.1. Lineage (NCBI taxonomy): Eukaryota > Metazoa > Arthropoda > Insecta > Diptera > Muscidae > Musca > Musca domestica. Next base: position 24,615,138 of record NW_026712328.1, on the reverse strand, counting down.
TAAAATGCCGAATATCGGGAGGTACCGTTATATGGGGGCTACACCAAAACGTGGACCTATGCATGCAATGTTTCGCCACCGAAGCTGGAACCCATTATGACCAACAAATACCAATTTTCAGACAAATCCGTGAAAAAATGTGGCAAAAATCATCAAATTACCGAATATCGGGAGGTACCGTTATATGGGGGCTATACCAAAACGTGGACCTATAATTACAATGTTTCGCCACACGAACTAGGACCCATTATGACCCACAAATACCAATTTTTAGACAAATCAGTGAACAAATTTGGCAAAAAACATCAAAATACCGAATATCGGGAGGTACCGTTATATGGGGTCTATACCAAATCATGGACCCATACATGCAATGTTTCGCCACCGCATCTGGAAACCATTATGACCCACAAATACCAATTTTTAGACAAATCCGTGAAAAAATGTGGCAAAAAAAAAAAAAACTAAAATACCGAATATCGGGAGGTACCTTTATATGGGGGCTATACCACAACGTGGACCTATACATGCAATGCTTTGCCACACGTTCAGGGACTCGTTATGACCTACAAATACCAATTTCCAGACAAATCCGTGAAAAAATGTGGTATAAATCATCAAAATACCAAATATCGGGGGGTACCGTTATATGGGGACTATACCAGAATACCAACCATCCTAGACACAATGCAAATAGCTCTGCTAAATTTTGGCGCTCTACGTCAAATAATGTGGGCTGTATCGTGATTTCAACAGACAGACAGACGGACAGACAGACGGACATCGTTAAATCGACTTAGAATTTTATGCTGATTATATATATACTTTATGGGGTCTAAGACGAACATTTAAGGATGTTACAAACGGAATGACCAAGTTAATATATCCTCCTTTCCAAGGTGGAGGGTATAAAAACACCAGTTTAATGTTAATGTTGTTATAATATTTGATTTATAAAATAAACACTTGACAGTTTATCCGCCGTCTCTAGCTATACGTCGATTCCTTATTTCTATTGCAGTATAAATTTTATTTTTCTAAGTTTATCTGTACAATACTTAACTGACGCTTATTTCTTCTTAGCCTATCATTGAAGGAGAATTGTTAGTTTTTCAAAAATATTTTTATGTTTCAATACAATCTCCTGAAACTTCAATACACTTAGTCCACCCTAGCCCTTGATTAAAATAGTTTTCCTCAAGGTCTCCAAAATAGTGGTTTACAACTGTAATTGCATCTTCATTTGAGGTAAAACGCTTGCCAGCAAGGACTTTTTTATATTTGGGAACGAGCAAAACTCACTGGGAGTTAAATCAGGAAAATAAGGTGGGTGGTCAATTGTTTAACACCCTTGTGAGCTGGCGCGTTGTCTTGATGACAAATATTTTTTTTGTGTTATAAGCCAGGGCGTTTTTCAAGAATTTTTATAGACTATCCTTCAGGTAGTCTGCAAAGCCTTCAAGACCTTAAGCGTATTTTTAATAAGCGATTTGATAAAATCTCTATAGGCTCTATGTAGGGCAGAACTGGTGGGTGAATTGAAGTTAGGGACGATCTGAGGACATCTTTGTATAAGACCTTGCATTGAGTTTTCATGGAACACCGCAACGTATACAAACCCTATAGACGGCGAGGACTCATTGTAGTAAAATCCAGAGAGGGTCGTCATATCCAAACTCAATAAGTTGTATTATAGCAGAACATCTACCTTAAAAAGTCCAGCTAAAAGTCATATAATTTTTTTATTAGTTTCAACAGTGTTAGCTTAGTACTCAATATGAACAATTTGTTCAGTTTTTTTTTTTTTTTTTTTAATTAAAACTTCATACATTTTCTTTCAAGGTTTTATATACTACTAGCTGGCCCGGTCCGCGTTGCCGTCCCGTATTTTAGTCTTTAAAGCATAATAAATCACAGATCTGACTTATGTAGGCGGCACAATTTTGATTATAAGTAATGACTCTATTGTAATTACTCCAATTTTGATTATAAGTAATGACTTGATTATGAGTAATGACTACATGACTAAATATAAATTAATATTCATGGCAAAAATTATAATTACCGTCGGTTTCAGATAGTTTGAATAGCCTAATCTTATTATTCAGCTATAGGCTTTAATTTGAGTGTTAAATACCTATATGATAAAGAACATCTATAATAGCCACATGTGAATATTCAGCTCAAATTTTGGTATTGCAAAAAGCATTAAAATGAGCTATAATTTGAAACTTGTATTTTCAAAGTTTAAAATCCCGTACTGCGTGGTATTTAGTTTTGTCCACCTCATACTTGAAGGCAGAATGTTGTCAGAATAGCCAAAAAATTACTCTTTTGCTCCGATTACCGTAAGATGGACATTAATTGTTTGTCATTTAAATTGTGCGGTGGAGATCCAATAAAGTTACTTTATAATTTCGTATTTTTTTCATGTTTCTGCCACAATTTCCGACTGAATGAGTCCCAGATTGACATTTCGGTGTTCTTTTTCATATGGACGTACAAATTCAATAGAATACCAAATTTTCTTTTCTGACCACACATTGGTTGGGAAAGTGGACTTGGGGGTATACTAATGTGGGGACTATACTTAAATAAATGCCTATGTGGATAATTATCTGTAAGATGATTTTCTAACCCAGGTAGTCTCAAGACTAAGATGCGTCCTTTTCCGAAAAATAAAAATTTTATAAGAAGAAGTTTTCTTCCCCCTTAGAAACAAAGATGTCAAATAAGGGCCAAGAGACCCCGAAAATACCTTAAATCATAATAATAACCAAAACGTGATCATTTTTGCAAAGATGGTTTCTTCTTAAATTATCAACATAAACTAAAATTAGTACGAAAAATATGGTTAAAATGTAGAATATATTTGAAATCGGGTTGTTCCGTTATCGGGGCTTATGACCCATATCATGACCTGCCAAAGCGATTAAAGGTATCTTGAATGGAAGAATTTCTATTTTGCGTCCTTTATAGTCGGTATTTGACTGATTGCAGTCCCAATGTATTTTGCATTTTGTGTTCTCATTTGACAATTTATTGTCATATGAAAGAAGCAGGTCCATTTTTTGCAATGAACCCCATAACGCTTTTTCGGTCATTTTTTGTTTGTTTAAATGAATCTTCCAGCTGAAGCACGATGTAGGTCCTGGAGTAGAAAGCATTTAACATCGTATTGCGCCCTCATTTCATATTATTTATAATATTATACATTCAGAATTCAAACCAATAAAAAATGTTCACTTCAATATAGAAAAAAGAAAAAGAATCTTCAACTGGTTCGCTGATTTTTTTGCGGCAAATTTTTAAAGTTCCTTACGAAGTTTGTCGGTAGAATGTACTATTATTTTGAAATTAGATTCCATTGAAAAATTGTCGATTTTTCCCGATTTTAGAATTTTCATATAACGCGACAACGGATAAAAATGTTATTTATGGATTTTATGTATTGATTGGGTAATACGAATAAATACATAAAATCTATAAATAACAGTTTTATCTGTTGTGGCTTTATACTACCCAAAAAAAACATACACATCATATTAGAATTTCAAAAAAAAACTCGTGAAATAATTTTCAAACCGATATCTTCATTATCTGGCAAATATAAAGATTTTAGATAAATCAAGATAGTGGGCGTAAAAGTAGGCGTGGTCAATATTTTTTTTCTTTAAAAACCTAACTCGGGGTATGACGAACGTTTGTACAAAAAATTATGCAAATCGGCCCAGCCGTTTTCATCTGATTCCGTTACCAACAAACAACAATTGATATTTATATATATAGAAGAAGAAGATAGATAGATTACATTTTTTTTCCTTTTCGGAAAGATTAACAGGAAAATGTTTATTTTCTACAACAAAAAGTCTTCAAAATTAATAATTTGTAAGTTTTTTGAGGACATTAGTAATATTTCACAATGGACCCACATCATCGAACAACTATGAATTTTCAAACCTGCCTCCATATATCAATCCCAGATATCAACAGGTACCTAGATATACAATTTGAGGATTCCAGCGCTATAACTCAACTAATACCAAATATTGTACCATTTAGTACAATTAAATAAACACTTCCAAAAGCACCTTCTTATCTCTAGGCTTTATATGAACGGCGACTCTAATACAACATTTCAATATACAATTGTACCAAATATAGTACTATTTAAAATATTTAAAAATTTTAGCTTCATCCGTTCATCCTAAACCAAACTGTTCTAAATTTAGTACCATTTTATGCAGTTCGCACACTAAGTACATCTTTCCAAAACCACATTCATATATCAAACTCACTTTCCAACCTTGGATTCCCATTCCGAATACCTTTCGTGCCCTTTTAGTACGAATTTCCAAAAACTCAGCCTTATCGCACCAAGACTGACCCTCGTTCAAAAATTGTATGATTCTAGCTTCAGCCGTTTCGTCTGGGCTTGATTTTAGTTCAGTCAGTCAGTTATTTCACAACGCTAGATATAGCTCCCATATCCAGTATCTTCATCCGATTTCAGGTTTATTGTGTACCAAATAGCTTATGTATATCAGCCCAAATGAAGTGAATTGTAACATTTCTGACCGAATTCACTCTAGAAACAATTAAATCAAATTTTGTGAAAATCGGATTAGGTGAAGCTATAGCTCCGATATATATGTTTCATCCGATTTGGGGTTTTAGGTCCTTTTCATGCGTAATATGCTCTCCACAAGAATAATTTTTTGTACCAGATATCAGAAATAAGTGCCTAAAATTTTGTCAAGATCGGTTCAGATTTAGATATAACTCCCACATCTATCCTCAACCGATTTCGGGTCAATTGTGCACCAAATAGCCAATATCAGTCCAAATGACCTGAATTTTGGCATATTCGAATTCAGACTAGAATCAAATACATTATTTTCGGAGAAAATCGGTTCAGATATAGCTTTATGCCCCTAACATTCGTAATATTCATTCGACAACAATGATATTTGGTCCCAGTTTTCAGATACAGCCCAGAAATTCTTTTGTCAAATTTTATTATGATCGGTGCAGATTAGGTTATAGATTCAACCGATTTCGGGTTAATTGTGCACCAAATGGCTAATATCGGTCCAAATGACCTGAATTTTGCCATATCCGACCGAATTCTGTCTAGAAGCAAGCACCTATTCCGAGAAAATCTGTTCATATATAGCTATAGCTCCCATATATATGTTTCATCCGATTTGAGTCCCTCTGATCCGTAATATTCATTCGACAACAATGACATTTGGTACCAGATATCATATAAAGCTCGGAAATACCTTTGGCAAATTTTATCGATATCGGCAGAGATTTGGATATATCTCCCTATATATCCTTAATCCGATGTCAGGTTTATTGTGCAAGTAATGGCTAATATCAGCCCAAGTGGAGCGGTATAGTATGATATGATCTACTTGAAATAAATTCTTTTGTTTCGGGAGCTCTACTAAATATGCATAGTGGTGTAGGGTATCATATAGCCGGCCTCGTCCGACTTTTGACTTTTCCTCATTGGGTTTAATATAATTTTTATCAAATTTAAATCATGCATTGCCGTATATTTGGTACTAGCGGTACAAAAGCCTCCGTCAAATTTGTTGAAACTCGATTCAGAGTTGAATATAGTTCCCAAATTGTGACTTCTCTAAAGCCATGTTACGCATTCAAATCAGGTTCATGATCTACTTCATATAAATTCCCAATATAAATTTTTTGGTAAATATGCATAGTGGTGTAGGGTATCATACAAGGTTAGTTGATAAAAATTCAATCGACTTCAGACTGTTGTCATTTCTAAGCCACTTATCCGACAGCTGTTAAAATTATTCCAGTGACAGCTCATTATATTGTTTACAAGCGTACAAAAGCATTTTCGTGAGAATTCCCAGAAAAAAAGTTATTCGTGATGGAATTTAAGCGTGATATATTTGGCTAGAAACCCACAAGTGGCTATCGTTAGAGCACTCCAGCATTTAAATGTGAATAAATCTTTTGTGTCTCGTTATATCGCTTGTTACTGTGATACTGTTAGCGTAGCCCGACGTCAAGGAAGAAAACAACAACATCAGCGGAAATGGTTCGAAAAGGAAAGAAGCGATTTGATCAAACCCGCGAAAAATGGCTCGTGAGCCGAATATATCGCAATATTCCATTCGGCAAATATTGAAAAATGAGCTCGGGATAAAGCCATTAATATTCCAAATAGTGCAAGAACTTACACCGCGAAAGAAAGAAAATAGACTCAAAAGAGCTAAAGAGTAGCTTCGCTTGGCCGAAAGTGGTGAACTGCCGAATTTGGTTTTCTCGGATGAGAAAGCATTCGTTGTCCAGCAGTTTGTAAACAAACAAAATGATCGTGTTTACTTGCCAAAGAGGTCAGCCGAATAAATGCCGAATATTATCGCGAAAATATTCTGGAAGGTGTATTAAGGTCTTGCGCACGCAAACATTTTGGCCGCAGACCTTGGCCACTCAAGAATGGTTACAAAATGAAATTCCTCGCTTCATTTCCAGCTCACAGTGGCTACCAAAATCTCCGGATACCAATCCGTTGGACTATTGTGTCTGGAGTTGGCACTAAAAAATACCAAAGAGTCGATCAACTCAAGCAAGCGCTACGCCGGGAATGGGCCAAAATACCGCATAGCAACTTTCGGGAAGCATGTGACGGTTTCATTGGCCGTTTGAAGGCCATAATTCGTGCCAATGGTGACCAATTCGAACAAATCTAAACTTATTGTAAAATTTGATGCTATTTCCGACATATTTTGCTTTCATTCAATAAAATTTAAGAAATTTAAAGATTATGGCGAATGACTTCGTTGCACTTTTTATCTCACACTGTATAGTTGACACCGGCCGACTTTTGACCTTTCCATACTGTTCTTTTTTTGTGAAGATTTGTATCGTAGTAAAATGAAACTGTTTCTGTCTATTAAACAGCTGCAAATTGCCATCCATAATTTTAGCGAACCACCATATAATATAGAATATAAAAACATTTTAAGTTTTAAAAGGTTAATGTTAAATTTTCTAACTTTATCTTGTTTAACATGATTTTTTCGAGGGTTTGAAGGTAGAAAATTTTCCTGTAAAAATATTAAAAAGTATGAGACGAAAATATTTTCAATTGCTTTACATTTGATTTGATGTCGACGCCCTCTACTCTTTACCTTCTTGTGTTGATTAAGTCATCGGTTTCACAAGTTCATTGTAGCGAATTATTGTCACCATTCCAAATCATTTTTCTTTTATATTCCTAATTCGTCATCGGTATCCTATTTCCATTAATATTCTCTAATGTTTTGATTTGAATTGTAAATTTTACGCTTAGGCATCATACCAACAAGTTAATACAAAACCTGATCATTAAATTATGCATACGCATTAACACATCCCCTAGCAGGTATTCACAAATCCTATCGATATCGTTCTCGGCCTCTTATGGGCTGGCATACAAAAAAATAAATTTATTTCTTTATGACCTGCAATATTGTACTTGTTAGAAAACTCAAACTGAAACCTTGAATAGGCGTATGTAGAATACATTAAAAAATAAGTACATTGGTATGAGTGTGTTTAACCACAACATAGCATATTCTACATTATTAAAATGCAATTTGCCATAAAAACCCGGTACTTAGTTAGTTAGGGGAAAATGTTAATTTTCTTTCTTTCGTTTTTTTTTGTTTCAAAACACAAACATTTTCCCAATAAAGTATACAACGCGCAAAAACAAAACGAAACAAAAAAGTAGCGAACAAACCACATCGACGGCCTTCACGGGAAATCGGCAAATGTAACATTTTATATTTTTACCGGTGTTGCACAATATGCACAGTAATTGATTATAATTAAATTAATTACATTAAACTGCAGTAGTTCGTAAACTTAAACTATAGCATTAACGGGAAAAAACACTCTCTAAATAAACGCACTCAAACGCACACAAAATCACATATGTATGCATATGTATGTTCGAATGCATATGTATGTGTATATGGCGGCAACTGTTCAAACAGCGGTTGCATGTGTGTCAACACTTCAGTGGCCCCAAATTAAGTATGAAATACCCAACCACTTCATTTTAACGAACACCTGCAACAATATTCCGCGTGGTGTAAATGTGTGCGTGTGTGGTGGTGCATACTAGATTTCATAGAAATTCTGAATAATGTAAAAAACTGCAATTTTAAACTATAATTGAGTTGATGCAATGGATAAGATACATATATAGGTAAAAACTGATTTATAAAAATCTCTTAATTGCACCGGATACCTGATGGTAGCAGCATTAAAATATTGATATTTTATTTTAATGAACTTTAATGAAATAATTATAGAGACAATATATCTACTACATGTGTGAGATATCATGTCAAATAAACGAAAAAATTGATCGTATTGTCATTTCTTCGAATTTTTAATAAAATCTATTTAAGAGAATGCATATAAAATAGCGTGTTGTTTAGCTTAAGATTATATGAAATAGATGATTAAAAAAGTGCGACAGTAAAGAAAAAAAAATCGGGCGAACGTGGCTATTTCTATATATTCTTAATCAGAGTAAAATTCTATATCGACCAAGCTTTTTTGAAATATAAAAATATAAACAAGCAAGCCAAGGCTATGGTTGCGCGGGCCATATGACACCCTACAACACGTTATTATATAGGTTATATAATTGGACTTTAAATAAATTATTGTAATTTTCGATTTAATGAATATGGTTTTTGATTATTAAATTCCTCCGCCCAAAATTCTAACCTCAAGCTAAATTTCGTGCTGATTGTTCTTTAATTGATACCTCTAAAATTGTTGGTCAACCTTTAAAGTTTCATCTCCAAAACAATAGGCTTCTATTCTGAACCCCACCTCATGAAAAATTTCATGGTAATCGGACGACAATTGCGACCTTTTTATTTAAAAACAAGTTAAAAAGCAGCAAGTTCGGCCGGGCCGAATACCCTCCACCGAAGTTGCGAATTTTCAAGAAACAAAAATAATTATAATAAAAAAATAAAATCCGTTAAAAATGCTGTTAAAATCTTAAAAATACCGAATATAGGGAGTTCCCGTTATTTTGGAGTCTATACGAAGGTTTGGACCTGCATAGGTAATTTTCAGTCTCAGTATTATGAAATGCAAATACCAGAATTGAAACAATACCGGTGAATAATGTCGCTTAAACTATCAAAACGTCGAATATAGGGAGATACCGGGGCTATACGAAGATCTGGACCTGCATAGACAATTTTCTGTCATACGAACTTTGGAATAGTTCCGGTAAACAATGTATTTAAAAACATCACAATAACGAATATAGGGACGTACAGTTATATGGGGATACACCTAAACGTGGACCTATATATCCCATTTTTATACCTTCCGTTTGTAACTCCTCGAAATACTCATGTCAGACCCAACAAAGTATATATATTCTTGATCAGCGTAAAATTCTAAGCCGATTTAGCTATGTCCGTCTGTCTGTCTGTCTGTTGTAATCACGCTATCTTTCGAATGAATTGAGATAGACGGCTAAAATTTTGCACACATGTTTATTTTTCCAGTAGGCAGGTTAAGTTCGTAAATGGGCCACGTAGGTCCACGTTTTCATATAGCCCTCATATAACGGTACCTCCCGATATTCGGTATTTTGATGATTTTAGCGACACCATTCAGCGGAATTGTTTCAAATTTGGTATTTGAAGTTCGAAATGGATACTAAAGCCTAAGACTTCTTCGTATAGATAGTATAGCCCCCACATAAGGGTACCCAATATTCGGTATTTTGATGAAATTGTTTCAAATTACGTATTAAGAGTTCGTTATGGGAACTACTGTCTGTGACAGAAAATTGTCTATGCGGGCCCAGGTCTTCGTATAGGCCCCATATATCAGTACCTCCCTATATTCGGTATTTTGACGATTTTAGGTGCAATACCCACCAAAATTGTTTGAGATGTGGTATTTGAAGTTCGTAATGGATGCTACAGCCTGTGGCAGAAAATTGTCTATGCTGGTCCAGGTCTTCGCATAGCTCCGATATAATGGTACCTCCCTATACAGGATGTTTTGATGATTTTAGCTACATTATTAACCGTTTATTTCAAGTTTGGAATTTGAACACGGTAATGGTTATGATAAACAATGCCTATGTAGGTCCACGTCGTATAGACCCCAATATAACGGCTATATTCGGTATTTTTAAGATTTTAAAAGAATTTTTAACGGATTTTATTTTTTGAAAATTTCAGAAGCTAGAATTCCACAGACGGACGATATCGTTAAATCTACATAGAATTTTATGCTAATGAAGAATATACATACTTTTTGGGGCCTAAAATGTATGTTTATAGGTGTTACAAAATGAATGACAAACTTAATATACCCTCCATACTATGGTGGATGATATAAAAATACAAAATGTGCCAGCAATTATTGTAAGTGAAATCGAAAAAATCTCATGCAATATAAAATATGCCGGTAAAAATATCAAAAAAACAGTAAGGAAAAGTAAAAAGTCGGGTGGGCCGACTATACTATACCCTACATCACTATGCATATTTAGTAGAGCTCCCGTAATAAAAGAATTTATTTGAAGTAGATCATACCACATATCAACATTTGGATTTAGAGCAGTTATAATTTGGTTTCAGAGGAAACTAATATGCGGGAGGCATATCCAATTCTAAATCGATTTTCACTAAATTTGAGGAACAATTTTAAACTTGTTTCTAGACTAAATTCGGTAGGATGTACCAAAATTCAGGTCATTTGAACTGATATTAGCCAATTAACCAAAATCGGTAGAAGATATATATGGGGGCTATATTGAAATCTGGATAATCTGGATCTGGAGGTATTTCCGCGCTGCATCTGTATCTGGTACCAAATATCATTGTTGTCGAATGCATATTATGAATGTGAACGACTTCAATACCAAATCGGATGGATATGTGAGCTAAAGCTATCGGATGTGCCAAAGGTCAGGTCATTTGGACTGATATTGTCCATTGCACAATTAACCAAACCAATTAACATATTACCCTTACCACTATGTGGTGTAGGGTATAAAAATAACAAAATTTTTAAACTCTATTATTTGAATATCTTAATGGAATTTTTTTGTTGACATTTTATCGAGAAGGCATTTTGAATTGATGAGAAATTTCAAAATTGGTTTAGCCGTTCTAGTACATAGTACACATTTTGCTAAAAAACTGCAACCAAATTTGGACTGCTGTCATTTCTAAGCCACTCGTTCGACAGCTGTTAACATTATTCCAGTGACAGCTCACTATATTGTTTACAAGCGTACAAAGCATTTTGGTGAGAATTTTTCAAAAAAAGTTATACGAGATGGAATTCAAGCGTTAGAGCACTCCAGCATTTAAATGGGAAAAAATATTGTGTCTCGTACCATCGCTTGTTACCGTGATACTGGTAGCGTAGCCCAACGTCAAGGAAGTGGACGGCAGAAAACAGCAACACAGCAGAAATGGTTCGAAAAGTGAAGAAGCGACTTAATTGAAACCCGCGTCGCAGTGGCCTAAAAATGGCTCGTGAGCTGAACATATCGCAATATTTCATTTGGCAAATATTGAAAAGGGGTAAAGTCATTGAAATTCCAAAAATGTAAGAACTTATATCGCAACAGAAGGAAGATAGACTTAAGAGAGCTAAAGAGTTGCTTCGCTTGGCCGAAAGTGGTGAACTGCCGAATTTGGTTTTCTCCGTTGAGAAAACATTCGCAGTTTGTTTGTAAACAAACGAAATGATCGTGTTTACTTGCCAAAGAGGTCAGCTGCAAATGTGCACCTTCGGTTGGCCCCAGGTCTCAAGCGCCGACCATGGTGATGGTGTTGGCCGCCATAACAGCCGATGGTCGATCTCCGCTCGTATTAATCGACCGTAGCATCAGAACAAATGCTGGATATTATAGCGAACTTATTCTGGATGATGTATTTAAGTCTTGGCGATGCAAACATTTTGGCCGCATACCTTGGGCATTCCAACAGGACTCAGCACCACCGCACTCAGCACGCGACACCCAAGAATGGTTACAAAATGAAGTTCCTCGCTTCATTTCCGGTACTCAATGGCCACCAAAATCTCCAGATACCAATCCGTTGGACTATTGTGTCTGGAGTATTTTGGAAAGCAAGATTGGCCCTGAAAAAAATTCAAAGTGTCGATCACCTTAAGCAGGCTCTTCGCCGGGAATGGGCCAAAATATCGCAGAGCAACATTCGGGCTGCGTGGGATGGTTTCATTGGCCGTTTGAAGGTTTTAAAATTTACCCCAGATGTAAGGTTGAGCTTGGGCCAGTAAAGTCACTAAGGGCTAGTGAGGTCACTCGACTTTGAAAACATTTTATTCATTTTTCTGCTATTTAAGTTCTATATTTTTATATTTCACGACATAGTTGGGTAATGTCAATGTAAACATTGTCAATGTCTATGATTCTATGCCGATTTTGTGATGTCCGTCCGTCTGTCTCTCTGTCCATCTGTGGAAATAAAAAAAATAATGAAATGCAGGACTTCCACGTTTTGGTATAGCCCCCATATAACTGTACCTCCCTATATTCGGTATTTTGATGATTTTAGCGACATTGTTCACCGGAATTGTTAAAAATTTCGTACTTGCACTTCGTAATGGATACTACAGCCTGTGACAGAAAATATATAGTACATACAGGTTCAGGTCTCATATAGTATAGCCCCAATATAACGCTACCTCTCTTTATTAGGTATTTTGATGTTTATTCGACATTATTCACCGGAATTGTTTCTAGTTTCGTATTTGAATATTCTAATAACCTATAACAAAAAATGTCTACGCTGGCGGACCTATGTTAAAAAATTTCTACGTCCTCGTATAGAACACAATATAATGGTAACTCCCTATATTCGGTATATTTAGGATTTTAACAAAGTTCCTTACGGATTTTATTTATTTATTATTTTTTGTTTTGAAAATTTCCAAATTCGTTCCGATCTTACTTCTTTTTTATTTAAACAACAACAACAACCTTAAAAAACAATTTGTAGCCAAATTTCAGTTTGCCAAATGAAACCCAAAATTCAATTTTCAATCATTATTTTTATTGTTCATTTAATAAGCTTTAAATGACACTGTGGTTAATTTATTATTATTATTTTAATCTGCGACAATGCAGACTGCAAACATGTTATTGTTTCGTGTGGTCTCCTGGAAAATGCGACCACAAGTGACTGAAAAATTCAAATGCGGTCATTTTAAATAAAAACTGTACTTTCTTTCAGATTTCCAGGCACTTGGCGTTTGTACTGATTAAAATTGACTGAGTAAATAATTTTATAAGAAAAGCGCTCGACGATATTTACACAAATGAAAATACATAAATCCTCACCTAACATACACATGTTCTCCCCACACCTACAACGCACATATATATGCTTGTACTTATGCCTGTGGTTCCCGTAAAGATTACAAAGATTAACAAGTAATACAGCTTATTTTAATTGTAAGCCATGTTGTAGGCTTTTCCAGGACATTCATGTATATATAGGTATGTATATCATGCTCTGTGTGTACATACAAATAACTCTAATATTTATTGCATTCGTGTATGGGCGTTTTCGCGAATGCAGGTGTATTTAAAGGCGTCTTAAATCTAAAGTGCCGAAGGCGGTTGTGTCACTTCTGAATGGTTTCAATTTAAAGCAAAAACTTTCATTTCTTTTGACAATGTGTCTCAGAAGAGAATATTTAATGTATTCAAGTGCGCCGTCTTAGATTAGGAGGAGGATTTTAGTAAAAAAGGGACGGGACTAACTTTTAATACCCTCCAGATTTGGGTAAAGGAAACATTTTAAAATTCATATACCAGTAAAACCGTTTGGATAATGCAGTTAAACTTATCAAAAAAACCATAAAGTGAGTGAGGCCATTGTATGGGGGCCATATCAAAACAGGAACTACTAAAGACAATTTTATACTTCAAAAATTGTCACCTACAAAATTTTGTAAAATACGAAATTTGAAACAATTTCGTGGGTAAATGTAAGTAGGATTATCAGAATACCGAATATCGGTGGGTGCCGTTATATGTGCGCTATAGGAAAACATGGACCTAGATATTAAATGTTCTGCCACCGGAGCGAGAACCCAATAAGAACTACAAACACAAATTTTTAGACGAAATCATGGACAAATGTCGCAAAAATGATCAAAATACCGCAAAAATGATCAAAAATGGTACCGCTACATGGAGGCTATACGAAAACGTAGATATGGTATATATGTTCCACTAGTTAAATAAATATCAATTTTAAGACAAATCCGTGAAAAATTTGCCAAAAATCATCAAAATACCGAATATTGGGAGGTAACGTTATATAGGGGCTGCACCAAAACGTGAATCAGTATATACATTGTTCCGCTACCAGAGTTAGAACCTACTTCGAACTACAAGTACCTATTTTTAGGCAAATCCGTGAAAATATGTGGCAAAAGTCATCAAAAAAACGAGCATCGGAAGAAACCGTTATATGGGGACTATACCCAAACGCGGACCGCAATATCTCATTTTCAATACCAACCATCCTAGACACAATACAAATTGTTCTGCCAAATTTTGAAGCCCTACGTCAAATAATGTGGCTCTATCGTCTATAGAGATGTTACAAACGGAATGACAAAGTTAATATACCCTCTCTTCCAAGGTGGAGGGTATAAAAAGAAGAGTAATTTGTCAGTGATTGTTTTTATACCCTCCACCATAGTATGGAGGGTATATTAAGTTTGTCATTGATCAGCATAAAATTCTATGTCGATTTATCAATGTCCGTCCGTCTATCCGTCTGTACGTCTGTGGAAATCACTCTAGCTTCCGAACGAAATGAAGTAGGTTGATAAAATTTTACTCAAATATGTATTATGTCTGCAGGACTTTTGGTATTGAAAATGGGCCATGTAGGTCCACTTCTCGTATAGCCCCCATATAACGGTACCGCCCGATATTCGGTATTCTGATGATTTTAGTGACATTATTTACCAGAATTTTTCAAAATTTGCTATTTGAAGTTCGTAATAGATACTACAGCATAAAAGAAAAATGGGCCATGCAGGTCCATTTCTTCGTATGGCCCCCATATAGTTCGTAGGGCCCCCGATATTCGGTATTCGGATGATTTTAGCGACATTATTTACTGGAATTGTTTCAAATTTGGTATTTGAAGTTCGTAATAGACACTACAGCATAAAACAGAAAATGGACCACGTAGGTCCACTTCTTTGTATAGCTCCCATATAACGGTACCCCCCGATATTCGGTATTCTGATGATTTTAGCGACATTATTTCCCGGAATTGTTTCAAATTTGGTATTTGAAGTTCGTAATAGACATTACAGCATAAAACAAAAAATGGGCCATGTAGGTTCACTTCTTTGTTTAGCCCCTATATAACGGTACCTCCCGACATTCGATATTCTGATGATTTTAGCGACATTATTTACAGGAATTGTTTCAACTTTCGCATTTGAAGTTCGTAATGGATACTACAGCCTATGACAAAAAATTGTCTGTGCAGGTCAACGTTTTGCAACTCCCATGGTTCTTCCATATATTCGGAATTTGGATGATTTTAGCTACATTTTAAACAGATTTTTTTTCAAGTTTCGCATTTGAATATTGTAATAACTTGTGACAAAAGTTGCCTATACAGATCCCAATATATGGCTACATTCGGTATTTTTAAGATTTTAGCAGAATTTTTAAACGATATTATTTTTTTTAAATTGCAAAATTTGTACCAAATTGTGGAGGGTATTCAAAGTTCGGCCCGGCCGAACTTATAGTTTTTTTTTACTTGTTTATAACTAGAAAATACATGTTGGGTGTACATTGATTCTAATTTTAGTATTAGTGCCAGGTACCCAAGAATGCAACCACTTTTATCAATTTGCATGTAAGCATAATAATGAATTCTATTTCGCTTGCTCTGCCCTTTGGTGTGCCGTGCTTTAGCATTAGCGATAATGTCATAATTTTTATTTTCCTTGTTAAATGTTTCTTATGTTTCTGTACGATTTCATGTCAGAGGATGTTGTTAATTTTACACTACAGTTTTTTCCACATGTCGCGAAGGTATTACACCTAGAAAAACAATTTTAAATACTTTTAAGACATTTTATACCATGCACTGGTATAAAATGACTGGTTTTGACAATTCCTACCAATTTGAATTGGTCTATGTAAATAAGCGTTACCTAAAATTCGACGTACTCGGCCGACGTATTTCACCACACAAGTCACCCTAAAACGTCGGGCTCAGAAAATATCAATCTTAAATAGAATAAGTTTAGATTTGTTCGAATTTGGCACGAATAGTGGCCCTTAAACGGCCAATGAAACCATCACACGCTCCCCGAATATTGATCTGCGGTATTTTGTCCCATTCCCGGCGAAGAGCTTGCTTTAGGTGATCGACACTTCGGTATTTTTAGTGCCAACCTTGCTTTCCAAAATACTCCAGACACAATAGTCCAACGGATTGGTATCCGGAGATTTTGGTGGCCATTGTGCGCTAGAAATGAGGCGAGGAACATCATTTTGGTGCGTACTGAGTCGTGTTGGAATGTCCAAGGTCTGCGGACAAAATGTTTGCGTGCCCAAGGCTTTAATACACCCTCCAGAATATTTCCGCGATAATATTCGGCATTTATTCTTATGCCACGGTCGATTAATACGAGCGGGAGCGACCATCGGCTGTTATGGCGGCCCACACCATCACCATGGCCGGCGCTTGAGTTCTAGTGGCCAACCGAAGGAGCACATTTTCAGCTAACCTCTTTGGAAATATACATTGGAACAACAAAGCGATCACTAAGCACACGAATGAGCGAACACAAGTCGGACATAGAAAAACAAAAGGAGACAACAGCGCTATCACAACATGCCTTTCACACTGGCCACTCACCAGACTTTGATAGCATAGAAATATTAGACAAAGAGAAAATTGGAAAGAAAAGACTAATGATTGAGAGCCTTAGAATACAACAACATATTGACAAGACGATGAACCTAAAAGAAGATACTGACAACATAAGTTCGTGCTATGGAGTGGCAATAAAGTAAAAACTGTGATACTAATTTTTAAGTAGTGTAGTTTATTATATGTTCTATGTAAACTCGTCTTAAAAATTATATTGTAAGTTTATCCCATCTTGTGAATTAATATGAAATTGAAATGTTAATTTTTGATTTATTTAAATAGACGAATTCCCCAGAAGAAGTCGCCAAAACAGCGACGAAACGTCGGGAATAAAATACAAAATAAAATAATTTTGTTTTAATTTGTATATAAAACCTAAGGTCAAGAAGCTAAAACACACAAACCATAGAAAACACGATCATTTTTTTCTTTACAAACTGCTGGACAAGGAATGTTTTCTCATCGGAGAAAACGAAATTAGGCAGTTCACCACTTTCCGTCAAGCGAGGCAACTCTTTAGCTCTTTGGAGTCTATTTTCTTTCTGTTGCGGTGTAAATTCTTGCAATTTCAATGGCTTTACCCCGAGCTGATTTTTCAATATTTTCCGAATGGAATATTGCGATATGTTCAGTTCATTTCTGCTGATGTTGCTGTTTTCTTCCGTCAACTTCCTTGACGTCGGGCTATTCTACCAGTACCACGGTAACGAGCGATGGTACGAGACACAAAATATTTATTCACATTTAAGGATAGCAACTTGTTGTTTTCCAGCCAAATATAAAGAAATCACATAATCAATTTTTTCAAATTTTTTCTGGAAAATTTGCACCAAAATGCTTTT